>NW_024609880.1:92953436-93196051 GCF_016920785.2 Ixodes scapularis
ACATCGGCTGCGCTCTAACTTGGGATGATATGGAGTAAAGACCATTGCAAAAATCACCTTCTGCGTGCTTACATCCTTGTCTACCGGGCTGGAGAACGCCTTGTGAGCTTGCACTGCACAGTAGGTCTCTTCTGCCGAATATAAGACTCCGCGCATGCGCTCACAGCTTAGACAGTCGACATTTTTCGCTCGGGTGATAAGCGCTGGAAAGCTGTTTCGCAGCTTATAGCCCTTCTAGCGCTTATCATTTAAACAAAAATGTCGAGTCACTGAGCGGTGGAAGATATTCCGCAGGAGAGGGCTATTCCGCAGGCACCCAGTACTGCCAAGTACACAAAGATGAAAACCCAAAGTACAAAATTGTTGAAATAGCCGTATTGTCCGAACCAGGAACTCGGGCAGTTACTTTGCTTTACATACGGGCTATTTTGTGACTCGTTTAATTATACGTTCGGCAGATACCAACGCTACTACTCAATGGGAGCAATCAAGCTCCTCTGAAGACGGCAAGTCACGAAATGTTCGTGTTTTAAGCATATGGTATTGTCTACTGATCCAATAAAGCGCAAAAAAATGTGGCGTGGCATCACGTTTTTTCTGTCCGTCTGTGTTGCAACTCGCTTTTGGCCCCGTTCGAAGTTAAGATAGACTCTCCGTGTGGCCCCCGCAGGCGAGATCATGGGCTCGTGCTGCAGCCCGTTAATCGGCGAAGGCATGGCCAAGGTGTGCATGCACGGCCTCATGCTCCAGTACCGGAACCAAGGGCTGGGCACTCTGCTGGCCAACAAGGCCATGGCACACATCGGGGACACCGACGCATACATCGTGTGCATCCCCGAACACGAGCACATCTACCTCAACAGGTACCAGTTCAACGTTAGTCCGAGGGTCTTCCAGATCATGGGACCCTGCATCCCCAAGATCGACGACGCTATCAAGTCTATACCCGAGATACGCGTCCTCGAGTCAGACCGTGGTGTGCACGAAATGCTCATGGAGTACGACACGGACGTCGTTGGGTTTAACAGGTACGTGTGACGTCTCCTCAAGTACACCGCGTTCAAGCTTTAAGCGTCCCTACTTCTCCACAATGTACATGAGAGTAACGAAAGCGTGCACTGCGCCCTACCCCCCCCCCCCCCCACCCCCCCGATCGCAGCGACAGTTCATCTGAAATGGCCAATTGAAAAAAAAAAATATATATATATTAACACCGTTTTTTTTTCCACCTTTCACGGCTTTATATTATCGAAATGCCACAACGCGAACAGTTTTTGCTCGTTTGAAATTCCTTGAGTTTCTGTCATTCTTACCTGTGCTGTAACGCTTAATCGACGTCTACAAACTTGTTCACAGAAGGAATAAGGGCGAATGCCTCGTGGAATTAGGTTGATAATCCAAGTGTCCTAGTGACAACGGAGTATATGTTGTTGTTGTTTTTTTTTTCTTTTTTTTAATTCCTCCCTTTAGAATTATCTAGGTAAGAGGCACCATTACGCCACGGCAAACAATGGCGAACAGTTGTGACTTACCAGCTGGCGATAAACATAGACATGTCTGTCAACCCTTTCTGTGTACAGAGCAGTCAGCGATTATTGTTTGCTTCAGAACCCGTTAGTCTGTAGGGCTCAAGATCAGACAACTTTATATCGTGTTCCTATACTATAGAGCTGTTTAAGGTAAATTGAGAACTGAGCATGCGCGGGTGTGGAAGACGACCGTAGGGGCTCTCCTCATAAATCTCAATGGGATTTGTTCATCTATGTTAATTCAAACTCAGGTCGGCCTTTCTGGGACGGCTGATGCACTCCAAGAACACGATGATTCGTGTTGCCGTTCGCGAAGACAACCAGATCGCCGGCTACGGCTTCATCGGCGACGGCGTTCACGGAGCGGCCATTGTGTTCCACCTGAGTGCCGACACGACGGACATCGCGGAACTGCTGCTCGGGTCCCTCCTCAGGGGCTTCCCTGGAGTCTTCACCAAGGGCGTCTGGGCCGTCGGCTGCATCCAAAACTACGAGACCCACAACTTCTTCAAGAAGTTCAACCTCAAGTCCATCCACGAGCTCAAGCTCCTCAGGAGACGCGGCGGTTTCGACAACGACATGTCGAGGGTTTTTGTTCTCTATTAAAAAAAAAGAAATGGAAAGAAATTAAACAAGCGTTTTCGCTGCGAATGGGTTTTGTCCAATAGTCCTTTTGCTATAGTACCCAAGCATCAAGGAGAATGCAGGGATTGGTGTTCCACGCTCCGCACGTGCTGGTGTCAGCAGAAGTAACTTTTTTAAAGTAAATACCTAAAACAAAAAGCCCATTGCATGCGCGTTCGTCAACGCTTTATTTATTTTTTTTTTTTTACTTCGAATCTTTTATATGGGGAAGACGTGCGTGTGTGACGCGTGAAACACCAATCCCTGCATTTTCCTTGATGCTTCGGTAATATATCAATAGGTCTATTGCGTTTATAAAGCAAATAAAAAGAACAATGCCTCAGAATGAATTTCTGCCGTGATGTCAAATGTGCAATGTCTTTTGCAAACACAAAACAAAACAAAAAAACAATCATCCAAAACGTCAAGTGCGTCTACTTTCCCTCCGAACACTTAGAGCTATTCGCTGCTGTCTGTAGAAAGGGCTCAGTGAATGACGAGGCGGAAAATATATTTAGACCAAGAAAAACAGTGCACTGTCACATTGATCATGACGTAAGCGTGACAAACATCCTGCGCGATGCTACAACGAGGACTACTTTTTTTTTAAGTGTCTAATTTTTGGGCTTGCAGGTAGATTGCAGCGAAAAAGGCGCTTTCCATGCGCTTTCTGTGAAATCTGACGCATTATGTTTTCTCTTCTTCTTTTTTTAAATGCATTAGTACTTATTGCCCTGGTGCATGCAGCCGTCTTTTGTCCCGACTGTTATGGTCTGGACTTGACTGCCCCGGTGTCCTGAAGCCGATGCGCGGTTCCCGCCGTGCTCTTTAGCCCCGTTCGTTCTCCCGTGACGTCCACTTTCCCGATAACAAGAGGGAAACAGTCTTTTAGCGCGCGTCCAACAAATTTGCTTCCAATGACGTGCCGCCGGAGCGAAAAAGGAGGGGATGAAGCCGCCGTGCTGCAACCTATACGCGACCGCGTAAAACTGAGCGCAGCGACCACGCTGTTTGCGCGAAACCGCCGACACCGGGAGGAAAAATTGGCCCTTCAAAGACGACAGTGCGGACCGCGTCGGCGGCCATCGATGGACTCTGTGGTGGCTGCATCCTATACTCCGTTTCAAACATAGCGTGCAACGTAGTCAAAGCTAGCGCGCCGGTTTGCACAGCCGACCGCGACTACGTTCGCTCCACAAAATAGTGCGGCCCCTGAAAAAAAAGAAGAAAAAAAAAGTCGAAAAGTGTACATCTTTGTAGCTAGTAACTAATAGTGGCGTTATGATTTCGAGGGAACACCGATTCTTTTTCAATAAAAAGGAAAAGATAATGTTAACTACTCCAAATTATTTTCCGTTTTCGTTCGTGTGGCACTCGCACTCGTTTCGGGTTGTGCGGCTGCCTCTGCCTCGAAGGTTTCGTGAAGATGGCGTCTTACGCGGGAAGCTTTCTTTTCCTGCTCGGATATTTTCGAAGATTCGTTGTGTGAAGGTCTCGCAAAAGTGCAAGCAGGTGATCGCCAACGTGTACGCGAGTTCAAGAACGTGTTTCCCGGAGACGTCGGTCCGTGAGGTCCTGGAGAGTGTCAGTAACGACACCGGAGTGTCTGGCAAGGTGGCGTCCCCGAAGCGAAGACCTCGCAACGTAAAAGTTCCGAGCACGCGGACAGTGTTGTGAACTGCCACCTGTTATTTCTGGTGTTGAAATCGGCCTTATGGCTTCAAAGTGAAACAAGCCTCAAGAAGGAACTGTGTCGGTGATGAATCGTGCCTACGGCTCCGTCTGCTTGCGGGAACTTACAGCAGGCGGTGCCCGTGATTGCATTCCGAAGCGTCTGGGTTCTTCTGCCTGCAGGACCGTAACCTTGGTCGGCTCCGTCTGCCTGAGGCACCTTAACCCCTTAACCTTGGTCGGCTGAGTAAACGACGCACATGCCCGTGCCTCTATTCCGAGGCCCCTGCTTTCCTCGAAAAGGAAACAACACTCGATCCTGATCTCGAGTGCCGTGTGTTGTGTACGCGTCTATTGTGAATCACTCCCGGTTCATGGGGGCGCCGGCACCAGAGCACCGAGATACTGCCGTCTGGATGACTTCTTCCATACACCCGCGAGTATTCTGACTCTGAAGGAAACTTCCATGAAGTCACATCACGTGAGGGGATGCCAAGCCGTCTGAACAATGGCAGTGCGGTCCCCTAATCACAATATTCGTTATATAAAGGACCGTCCACCACACTCTCAAGGTACTCTCTGATTTTCACGCTACCATGTAAAGAAACGGCTTTAAATAGAGACGCCCTGGATCTCGACCGTTCTTCCGTTTTGACGAGGCCGGCGCAAGTTCGAGCGGAACACCAGCCCCTAGTCTACCTTCTTATAAATAAAAATCAACAAGAAAAGAGGAATTGAAATATGCACTTCCGCAATACCCAGAACCTTGCACAAAAAATCGGTCAAGAAAAAAAAAAAAAAAAAAAAACACCTTTGCGTTTTAAGTGGATTCGAACCACCGCCACCGAGATGTCGGCATCGCCGGCATCGCCAGAGCAGCGCCTTGTACCACTCGTCCACGAAATCTCGCGGAGTAACACAATTTTGTGTGTTTTTTCATGCGCACTACTTCAGTAGCTTTCCCAGCGTTGCACGCGATGTTTGAAACGGAGTATAAACCGTCGACGCCCGGAATGACAGACTGACTCCCCGAATACAATAGCTTGCGAATCTTTGCGAGGTTCGAATTCCCATCCTTCGCTGAGTCGGAACTTCTGCGCTTAGTGCTAAAGCATCTCGTCGTGAATCAACATCAGCAGCGATTTCGGCGCATCGTTCTGTTTAAGGTTGTCTTACATAGGTTTGTTTTCCACACTTTATAGGAAACTCTTTACGTGCATACTGCCTACCGTTCTGACTGAACACCAATCATTAGTCTTCTTTAATCAACTCAACCAGTGGAAAGTCCGATAGGTTATACTCCAATATCTATTCAATCTCAGTTGCAAGCTATTCAATCTCAGTTGCAAGGCGGATGAATGCATTTTTCTCACTGAGAACTGTTCGGGCGCATTGTCGAGTATCATTTTCTTTGGTAGAACATGTTAAAGGCGATATATGTTTGCCACCTAAATAAATTCCCAACTCACACTCCTACAGAGCCTGCCAGAGCGGCACATATATCTTGAATTACAAAGGTGAACTGTGCGCAAATTTTGAAAAGGAAGAATTCTTAGTTTATGCAAACGTTATATATATATACATATTTGGTTCTTCACAAATCTTCACAAAGGATGCATTGACTTCACCAACATTTCAAAATTCCTTTTTTCTGGCAATTTTGTTACAGGCTAGTCATTCATTCAATTCCGTCTACTCTAAGACATATTCCGCAATAGAATATAATTACTAGCAGCCCACGCAGGGCCTGCAAACTCACCGAGTGAAAGAGGGACGACGAAAGAATTCTCTCATATTTTCGTTTGGTGTAGGACTTGGCATCATCATCCACCAATGCGAATTCAGTCATTCGACGAAAAAGAAGTGTTCCTTCGTCACAAATCGGCACCATTCCCGTTCTGTCAGTCACAGCAAAAAGGCAAGCTTTGTGAAACTCTTCATTGTTACTTTTAACCTCGCTGCTCTATCGGTATTCTGGCATACCACGGCAAGCTTTGAGCTAAGTCAATAACGTTTACTCGTTTCCAAACTAGAATAACCGTGTTTTTGCCTGGCTCGATCTTCCAAACAATCACCTGAATTGCGGGGGGGGGGGGGGGATTGTTCAATGAATTTGTCGTTACTTTGTTGGGCAGTACAAATCAAATTTCATTTTAGGATCCCTGGCATCCTTCGAACACATCGATCGCCATACTTCCGTAAACATCATTTTCTTTCCTTCACACTCTGAAAATCTGGAGCCTCTACTTGCCGTGCAAAGCCAAGGCAAGGCAAAGCACTTGAGAAAGCCAATCGCTGCAATCTATGGCGAATGATAAGACAAAAAATCTGTTTAAACATAAAAGAAAAAGAAACCGCTCCGCGCTGTGGCACTGAGCATAGCAATACGCAGGCTCAGTGCCGCGGCGCTGGCGGTTTTACCCTTAGACCTAAATATACTGTCTATCCCGTCTCCGTAGGTGTCAGCGCCTAAGTGCCTCGCGGTAAAGAATACACTTCAGATTTCTGCGAGCGCGGTTGCTAAGTAAACTCTCCTCTTGTCCGGCCACACCCACTGATGGTGAATTCTCCTGATCTAGCGCTGGGAGAGTGGGGAGCTTAAGAACGTTAATAAACCACTTTTATTCTTGCAAATAAAAGAAATGTGTATAAAGAAAACTTACATCCCAGCAAAGAAGCTTCTGGCTTAGTGTCATCGATAGGTGTCACACACTTGTGTTAGCATGCGTGTGTAAAGTGCACACTGTAATGATGAGAAAACCGTGATCGTCACTATGTTTATTTCTAATCGATTTTAAGCGTTCCCACATCTTTGATTCGCGCTTTTCTTTTTTTTTTTCTTTTATGCTAAGTTGCATGCCGATGTTTTCTTTAATTTCTTTTTTCTTCTTTCTTTTTTTTTAATTTCTTGCTAATGTTTTTTTTTTTTTTTTTAAGTATTGATTCTAATGGTGGAAATTACCTGCATCTAGACATGGTTCTTTTTCTTGTGCTGCAGAAATGTCAATTCGGAGGCCTCCAACCCCGTCAAGCTGTCCTTGTGACACTTTTTTTCACACCCGTCTATATTCCGTTGCATATCAAGAAGGTAGGGGGGGGGGGGGGGGGGGAGGAAGGCCGGGGAGGAGGAAGCAGACGGAACGCTGGTGAGGAGAGAGGGAAACCTCCTCCCTTTAGTGTTTCGTCTGCTTCCTCCTCCCCGTCCTTCTTTTCCCTCGCCCTACCTTCTAGAGTTGCAACGAACTATACTATCATGTACCTAGTAGTAATACCTAAAACAAATAAACGACTCAAATCAAATCAAATGCATAAGCAGAAACCCAATATCCTTGTTAATTTAGGTCTGAATACAATGTAGCGGGTGGAAATAATAAAAGAAATACTCATTTAGTGTTGTATGAGGGTAAGGAATTAATTTCAGACAGCTTTTATCGAAAGTAGAATAAACAAATATTTAATTATCCCTTTTAGTCTCAATTTACATTTTCCTGGGACCGATCGACGATTTGGTGTTTTATTGGGAAGCTTAAAATCGAATGCCGGTTCTGTAGCTTACGTGGGACACGATCGCACCACACAAAGCCTTATGAATACAAATTTAATAGGTTGCCTGTAGGGTCAGTGACAAGTACAATTCTTGGAACGGGTTTCTGGCTGGTGTGTCTACTATAGTGTCCGCAAAAAAGTTCACAAGAGCTACTGAAGAGCACTAGAAAATTTTGATCCCAATGGCCTGAACCCCCCCCCCCCCCCCCCCCCCCCTTTGAAAGGAAATCCAGCCTACGCCGCTGGACAGAGGTGACTACGTCTCAACCCGTGACTGTCGGGGCTTCTGTCGACTGATCGGCTACAAAGCTTAACTAGCTTCAGAGGAACAGCTACTTTCACGCTGACAGTTTGAGCAACACCACCTGGAACAATCAAAGACTCCGCATCGCCTCCTCTCCATTCATGAAACTTCATCACAGTCGGATCGCGGTGCTAACTCGGTCATTGGACCCGAGTCCGACCATCAACGCACTTATTGAACACGGGTCCCGGCCGAACACCGACGCAGCACTCGTGCCCAATCTCAGGCCTCGATCGAGCTGACTGTCATGACAGCGCGGAGGCCTTCTGCTGGTGTTGGTTTGAGAAACGCAGGGCGTTGCTCATTATGCTTACGCTTCTTGCTACTATAGCGGGTATTCGCTGGACACCATATTTGAGGGCACTGTTCAGAGCGCATGCTCAAAACGAGTTCACGTTAATAGGCTTAAGGCCGGCAATCTTGACGGTGCGGAATGCACGTTGAAAGACAATTGTGGAAGCTCGCCGTCAGCACGCGCTCAGCATTCGCACACACAGCTATTGGTGACGTGAGCGATCGAAAGCGTCGCTGTGGTTGGCCCACTACCATTGGCCGAATGCTGACTATGATGTCAGCAAAGGGTTTCTCATCGACGCAAATAAAAGGTATGTGAGAACTTCAATTTTGACGATGTTGGCAGTGTTGCTTTGAGAGCGCTATGATTTGAGGCTTTCACTATGCTCATTACACACACCATCGAACTTGTTTTTCACAAGGTAATGACGTCACAAAAGGTAACCAAACGAGGGCGCCACCGAAACATCTCGTAACTAATAGACACCAGTGAATACTCCCTATAGGAGGTATTCACTGGACGCCATATTTGAGGGTGATATTTAGAGCGCATGCTCAAAACGAGCTTACATTAATAGCCTGCTAAGACCGGCAACGTTCATGGTGCTAAATGCACGCTCCAAAAGGACTGCGGAAGCTCGCCGTCAGCACGCGCTCAGCAGCAGCACACACGAATATGGCCGCCAGTGAATACTCCCTATACGGCGTGTAAGTTCGTCTGCTATTTTTACACCTCGTGCGTTTTATTACCCCCTAAACACACCCACGCAATTTTGCCCCCCCCCCCCCCCCCCGACCTCTACCAACGATGGTGCGCTGTCGACTGCTCGTCACTACGCATTCCCTGCGCCTTCTCTATGTTGTCTTTTGATTCGTGTACTTCTCCTTATATTCCGATGCGCCACAGACGCATTTTGAAACACTTACTCGCCGTATACACTTAGTTTCACCTTAACTCCAGACGCAGCCGAGGCTACGAGCTGGTAGGACCGATCAGAGAGCGTCAAAAGCGCACCATCATTGCGTTCGTCATTTTTCTGTACTTGTTCTATCATCGCTGAACCAATCGTCAGCAGAAAAAAACCTAGTGGCTGACGCTTCACACACCGCTTGATTAGTCTCATTCGCTCGTAACGTCGGCTGCGGCTGGACTGAATCTGAAAAGAAGTATAGATTCGTTCCTCAGCGTTCTCATGAATTCTCTTACATCACGGCACTGCGGTGGCGCTGCTGTCGGCACTGCGCATGCCCACACGCTTCACGAGAATCTGGTTCCTGCGCACGCCCCAACTGGTGTGGGAAAACACGGACGTGTTTGTAAACGGTGTGACGGTCTATAGACGCCTGTAGCCCCCATCTGTTGCCATGCCACCACCAGGACCGCGGCCATCCTTTCTCATCTGTATCGTCACGTGGGATGAGAACAAAGACGCGGTAAAGACCAGCCCTATACTTTGTTTCATCAAACATCCGACCTCAGTGGAAGGCACGAACACATACAACACAAACAAACACACTGAAAGCCCATGTCACTGGGCCTTCCCTGTACATGATTGGCTTAGCAATGATTCAACACGAACAGAAACACGAAGAACACCATGACGTTTGGTTTTGGACGCTGTCTGATTGGTCCCATCGGCTCGTAGCTGCGCCATGATTTGCGGTGAAACGAAGTATACGGACAGCAAGTCGTTTGCTGCTTGCACAGGCGTTGCGGTGATGTCAGAACGACGCCGAGTTCTGATTGGCTTTGGTTGGAAGGATAGTGGGTAGACATTAATGCTAGATGTCTTGAGTTCTACCCCCTACTTTTTTTTTCAACCAGCCCATGGGAATTCGGCAATCTGACATCGTTGCAACCCCTGTGCAAGAAGCAGACGAACTTGCTCTCCGCAGAGGCGCGTTCCAGGGACCGTAGTGGCAAGTTTTGTTCTCCTGTGGTTCTAGCGCCCGATGACCTCGACGGAACTAAAGAGCTACACGGTCCGTCCGTTGCTCTGGGAGGAGTTGCCCCTGACCAAGCCGCTTCGCATAGAAAACGGCGTGCTGATGGGAACTCATCAGCTGGAGACCTACTGGAAAGTGGACCCTGGCAGCATCTACGGAGCCATCACGGAGGACGGTGCGTGCCAACCGTCTGCCTTTCTTTTACTCCGGCAGGCAAAATACTCGAAGAGAACGAAGAGGGCCGTGGGAGAGTCTCTCACCTCCTTGATTGATAGACGAAGCAAGCAAACGACGGCGTTGTCTGCTATCGACCGAGTGCCGTCGTCATACTGTGTATATCTGGAGGTGGCGCTACCCTCGGTCAGAGCCGTGTAGAGTCTAGTCAATCGGAGGAGCCGGTGCGATCCGGGGTGGAGCAGCGAAAGCGCCGGCGTCACCACCGCCGCATATTTAGCCCGTGGTAAAGTTGCGAAGTACGAATGTGCTGGGATGACTTTTTAAAAATTCGCATGACGCGGTGCAGATTTTTTTTTTTTTTTGTGATATGCAGTGTTGTTTTATGTTTCAGAAAATGTTTTTCGTCAATGTCACCTTTCCTGGCTCAGTAAACGCACTGAAGACCTTGAAACTCCCCTTTTCCACTAGCCTCTTGCAATTATACATTCATGTACTATCGGGGGAAAATGAAATACGAATAGAGGAGCACTCGGTACAGGCTGCGCCGCCTGCAAGTGAACTTAGGGGCGAGGGTGTGTGTCCTACTCCGATGTGTATACGCCCCTCGCTCGGCGCTTCCCAAGCTTCGGCGTTGCGCCTCTTGGTGCGCTGAAAGCTATCATCGCTATCGTTGCTCCCTCGACGCATGCGGCGCGAGGAAGCTGCGCAGGCAAAAAGGAGGAAACGCTGCGGACGCGCTGGGCCTGCACGCACGCAAGCTGCTACAGGCGGCTCGCGAGCCGCATGCGGCTCTTTGCTGGTCCAAGTGCGGCCCGCGGATCCCTCGTAAGGGCCCCCCCCCCCCCCCCCCCCCGTCCCTTTCTGCGTTTCCCCAGGAAAAAAAAAAAAAAAGGATTTTAGAACCAAGCACGGCTCGCGGTTTGGCAGGCTTGTGCCCCATACGTACAGTCGTGCAGCTTGTGCCCCCATACGTACAGTCAGACTCTAAACAAAGTTTAAGTTTGACCCCCCCCCCCCCCCCCCCCTCCCTTTCCGCGGCTCTTAGAAGGTTCGTGATTTTGTTTGCGGCTCAGCCTGGCCACCCCTGGTCTAACGTTTCACAGGAGGAGATGCGCACCTTGATATTTTAGGAGGCAAACTTCACGACTAGCATATAAATGGAACGTGTTACTTCCTACCCCACTCGTTCGGTGGACCATTGAACTGAGCCACTGTGTCATTGTAATTATTTTAAGCAAACACTCAAGTTCACACTCCCTACTCTTGAGAAGAAAGCATTGATCATTTTTATATTACATTGCAGCGTTTACGAAATGAGTGGTGTATAGTGGGACGATAACGAATGGATCAATTTATGAAACCTGTTTAATTTTGTACTTAAACTTGTTCTGCTGGTTTTCTTGTTTTCCTTTCCGCTGTTGCTTTGTTTTGACTTCTGTATATTAAACTGCAAGGGAGCAGGGGGTTCTCCCAAGGTGGCTTTACAGCTTTTCTCCTTCGTATTCTCCATTTATGCATTGAAATGCGAAATCAAGTTTCTTATTATTATCATTATATTTGGTAAAGAATAGGATTGTCTTACGCGCAGGTGCCAATTTTTCCCGCCCCTTTTAGAGCGAGCCCCTCGATTCATAACATTATGTGTACAACATGGGGCCACGATAGCTGCGCAAGTTTATTCACTTCCAGAAAATAGAGCAGCCTTAACTTGGCGTCAAAGAATCGTCTTAAGTTGTTAGCATACATTATTTTTAAGGAAGCACGGAAACTTTTTTCGAACGAAGTCATATACTGGCAGTTGTGGGTTAAATTTAGGACATCATTGGTGGGCAACCGAAACTAACTCTCTTCTAAAAATGCACAGTATGTGAGCTACATAAGCTGCAAGTAAGCGTATGAATTCAACGCAAGTTATAAACCTAGAACTCAGTTAAATTGTTTAGTTTTCTTAATATAAGTTTTCTACGTTAACTGATCTACCCGCCGCAATCAAGTGGACAGTTTTATTGTACAGGGTGTCCCAAAAAACAGGAAAACAGTTTTTTTTTATTGCAAAAATTAATTATGCACCGCTGAACACTCACTCGTCGCGGAAAGGTAGCGCTATAGAGGTCAGAACCAGATGCGAAGTTTCAGCACGAACGGATATCTTATTCAAAAATTTTAAGTGATTTTCTGAAAACTTTACTGATAAAATGGGGCTCATTTTCTGCCGCCTTCGGTATCTGGCTCCATAGTGCTCCATGTATTAGAGAGCTCCGTTGGCCACCATTTTCCCATTCACATTTTTTTTTAGGAAATCACCCTTAACGTTTCAATAAAATCTCGGTTCCCACTGAAACTGGAATCTGGTTCGGATAGCGCTGCCTTCGGATGGAGAATGAGCGCTCGGTGATGCGTAGTTTATTTTTGCGGTGAAAAGAACCCTGTACCGTTTTTTTTTCAGGGACACCCCGTACATTGACACACAAGGTACAGAGTGCAGCGAATCACATCGTGGAGCATAGCGCGCGTATACGACTGATCTTAGTAATTAATATTCAGGAAGCTCAAACTTGAATTTCCGTCTCAGACCGTGACGTTGCACCGCAAGCGATTGTTCTAAAGTATATGCTTCATGCGTGGTTAGTAAGCAACTAGTATTTGGGTTCCTAGACCGCCTTGAATGATGAGATAGGATCACGTATCCCTAATAATGAAAAGATAAGCATTCGGAACAGAAGAAAATTAGGAACATCACCGAGGTGTTTTAATGAGAAAAACGAGCGGAGCTTCCTGTAATAAAGTGAACCTTTCCAGAAAAGGAGAATAGAACATATACGAATTTTCGGAGTATATCACCTAGGCGAAAAATCTGATTGGTCACTAGGCCATGGACACGTAAGCGGCACAGAATATTTCATTGAAAGCCTACTGCGTGTCCCCGGAACGCAATTTGTATACCCTAGAATACAAAAATGGCTGCACGCAGATTCCGTCGCTCGGCACCAACTATATATGTTAGAATTTAACATAGTAACTGTGACTGTCATAGTAAAACGGTCTGCACATAATTCTCATCTTCATTCTAAGGCTGGTTCACACCGCCCCATTTTCTTTCGTTAAGTTACGATACGAAATATTACGTTGAGGTCACCGGGGCCTCTGTGCTTCATATTAAGCGGGGCTACCAGTTAAAGGAGAAAGCATGACACGCGACATTCGAGACACGAATGTTTAGGAGACTTACACGAAACGTAACTTAACGTAAGAAAATGGGGCAGTGTGAACCAGCCTTTATTCCTTCCCTCCCGACAGGCGAGCTTTACGGCGCATGCGCTGTCCCGTTCGTGGGCACGGATATCGCGTACCTCTGCCTCATGGGCGTCGCAGCACCGTACCGAAGACGTGGTATCGCCACTAAGCTCATGGAGACGGCTATGCAGCACGTGGGCACCCACAACATCTACACGCACTGCATTCCAGAACAGGTGCATTTCTTCAGGTGGGCCTCCTCGACCAAGCTAAAATATCGCTAAAATATAGGTTTCCGAAAATAAGTTTTCGAATAGACCGATTTCACGAAGCGCTCGGCGCATGCGTGACGCCGCCATAACTTTAGTTCACTGGAGGCAAACGGCAGTGCACGAGAGGGCTTGTTCCGTCTCGTGCTGTACACGCGCAGACCTCTAGCGAGGTTGTCGCACGTGCCCTAATACTGAAGTTCCCTCGATGCATTGTGGCAGCGGTGGCGTAGTCAAACTGTCTGGTGAATTCGGTATATTAGCGCTGGGCACTCGATCGATTAACCTACCAATAAATCGATCAATGCGTTAATCGCTATTAATGTTTTTTAACCGTCACTTGGTTAAAATTTGATGAACAAAGAAGTAAAAATGCCACTCAGTCACCACGCAGACGTGGACGAGTATACATGTATGTAGACGAACGTTAGGCTAAATAAAGTTTTACCTAAAGTGAACTGTAGGGGGAGACATTTGTTGCTCCAAATAAGTGGAGGTGGTTATCCGTGTCCCAGCGATTGTCCGTTTAGAGCTGCAGAGATCATTGCGAAGAACCGAGGGGGATCGCTATTGCCGGAGAATTTCAACGATACATATTTTCGTCTTCGGCTGAAGTAATAATTTAAAGGGGTGATGCAACAATTTTTGTACTTTGCGCAAATACCACTTCGAACAGATCCCTGACGTTAATGACCTATGAAACACCCGTTCGTTTTTCACCCCACACAACAGAAGTCCCAGAAAAAAAAATTAAAGAAAAACGAGAACGTTCACCCTCTCAACTGGCAGCCAGAACAAGTGGCCACGTGATCTGTAGCCGATGATATGCCGCCAATGTTGATCATAGCCACGCGCTGGAGTTGGCAAAGCACAGGACACGCGCTGAGTTCCAGACATTGTTATGGCTCGGCTATTGTCGTTGTTGCAGCGATTGGACACGGGCCACTACCATAATGCTTCTCGAGCTACTAATTATCACGAGCCCAAATCGAGTTCCCACGCGATGCTCGGGTCCAATCTATGAACCGCATTCAAATATCGTCACTTGGGGTGCACTGCGATCCCCACGTTACGTCATCAAAATTTGCAAAGGAGAGATTGAATGAAAATGATCGCTTTTGTCCTTGAAATTACACCGCAACAAAGGAGTTTCTTAGCCAGTGGCGTTGCGTGCGAGTGTCCTTGAGTCCCACTAGTGCCATAAGCTCGTGTAAGGTGAAAAACATTCCAATTGAATACCGTTGCACCGCTCCTCTAAGAGCGTGGGTGTCTTTTGACAGTTTTCAACTGCGTATTGAGGCTCATTTGAAATCTAAAAAAAAATTGTATTGCGCCGTTTATCACATTTTTGGCACAGATAAACTTGTTTTTTTTTTTTTACTTTAATACTATTATGCGTGGTATTGAACGAAACCGGTTAATCAGATAATTAATCGATTGAAGAATGCCGATTAATAGGATCGAAATTTTAGGGGCGAAGCTTCTTAGGGGCTAGCCATGTCCGTATGTCCGTCCGATGTCCGGCGTCGGATGCTCGTGCTCACGAGCACGTGAGCACGTGCTCCCGTGCTCGTGTAGGGCAAAAAACAACCGCATCTCCACGTGGTGAATGATGTTGATTGGGGCGAAGCTCCAGTGGTGCTTGTCTGCGTAGACGGTGAGCCGCAGCATGCCGAGCCTTTCGTTCGTTTTCATCCATGTCGGAGAGAGAATGTGTGGTATGGAACGTGGTTATACACGCATTTGAGCATTTGACCGCAGCGTGACATGGATGAAAACGAACGAAAGGCTCGGCATGCTGCGGCTCAGCGTCTATGCAGACAAGCACCACCACAGCTTCGCCCCAATCAACATCATTCACCACGTGGAGATGCGGTTTTTTTTTTTTTTAATCGACGCCCAGCCCCAGTTTGAATTGAATAACGC
This sequence comes from Ixodes scapularis, assembly GCF_016920785.2. Taxonomy (NCBI): domain Eukaryota; kingdom Metazoa; phylum Arthropoda; class Arachnida; order Ixodida; family Ixodidae; genus Ixodes; species Ixodes scapularis. Next base: position 92,968,958 of record NW_024609880.1, read on the forward strand.
ACTGCCCTCCTTAGCCTTGGTACGCCTTAAAAAGAATTGTTCATGGCACTCCCTCGCACTGTCAAAACGTTCAAGCATCATGTGACATGAGGCCACGTTCACGTCAATTTTCCCGCTAAACTTAGCGAGAAAACTGAATTGGTGTGTGGGGTCACGTGACGTTAATTTTCCCACTAAATTTAGAGAAGAAACTAAATTGCGTTCAAGTCCAGTGACATGAGGTCATGCGGCGTTCCCGCTTCCCGCTAGATTTAGTCGGGCAAATGAAACGGTGCGTAGGTCATGGGGCGTTAACTTTTCCGCTCCATCTAGCGGGGAAACTGACGTCGCGTGACCTGTACACCGATTCAACTTCCCCGCTAAATTTAAATGGAGAAACCGAATTGACGTGTAGGTCTGTGACGTCCCATGGTGCAACACTGCGCGCGTTGCATTATGGGACGCCACGGGTCACGGCTTCACGGTATGCGGCTTGGCGTAATTCGGAGCCACTAGCCAAAAAAACGTTTCACGTTAAAGCAGTTCTGATCAAAGTGAACGCTGCGTCCTTCTCAGCTAGTTGTTGGTTTGCAGAGTGAATCGAGACCTACGAGGTAACAAGGCCGGAGGGCTGAATTTTCAAACGTCAGCTAAAGAGACCGACGCGGGGCACGGGTGGTACCGACGCTTGCTAGAAGACGAGACGCGCGTTCTTCTCCCCCAAATGTCATTGTTGGTAAATGTCCCGGCTCGCTCCAAGCGGCAAGTACAGGCTCCATGGCCTCCGAATGAAGCGCGCGCATCTCGGAGGCCATAACAGGCTGAAGCAAATAACGAAGAGTCGCCGCAAGGCACGCGTCAGTATCAGCAACCGGGGCTGGCGTCCCTATAGAGACGCCGCGGAAGTGAGATATACGTCACTTCCGCGCTGTGCGGCGTTGCTCGAACTTGGGTCCTACTCTAAACACTTGGCGAATGGCGAAAACGTTGGCGAGAAATCTGAAGGATATATGATTATCCGGCGCCAAGATCAAGTGTGGCGTTGACCAATTACGGCCGCCAGATTCCTCGCCGACTTTTTCGCCAAGTGTCCAAATTAGGGACCCTTGTCGATGTAGAAAAAACCGATCGGTGCACCTGTGGCGATCCTAGCGGCGAGCTACGAGCACAGCGCGGCGCCCACTTTCACCGTTCATGTGTTTCATGCTTTAGCGTCTCACGAGCGCTGGGCTAGATCGCGGCAACGCCATGACGCCGTTTCGTGGGGACTCTCGTCATTGGCTTCAGCCTGTAATTGCCGCCTGTGGCGGGTCGCCGCACCTTATCAGCCTGCAAAAAATAAAAATAACATTGCTTGCAGTTCTTTTTTTTTTTAATTTTTTATTAGAATTTGTGTTTAACGCACGCAGGGACCGCTGGAACTTCCAAATTTACATCCGGGAGCTCAAGTCTCTGGGACCCGGAGTGCCGAAGACGTCCAAGCTCACGCAGGCGGTTTCGGGGGTACAGGTTCAGGAGTTGACGCCACAGATTTTGCCACTCGTGGTCAAGTACGACGAGTTCGTCTTCGGAACGTGCCGCAAGAAATTCGTCGAGACTTCAACCGGCGTAAGCTCAATGATATATTTTCAGGCGTACTTTAGTGTTCGGTAACTTAATTTCTGATACAAAAACAACGCGGATTAATGCCAACATTAGGAGCATTGAAAAAAAGAAATTTGAAGAGAAGGGTGAAGCTAACTTTTAGCGTATAGGGAAATGAAGTGTATAGTCATCTTTGAGCAGAGGCCCGTCCACAAAATAGATTTTGACCTGATCTGAGTAGGATTCGTTGCTCGCCTCAAGAAACAACTGAAGTGACCTCGCCAAGTAAGCAGATCAACACTTGGTTCCTATGGTAGCACGCAGTTTCATTTTGGCCTAAACTGTCACCACGAAGCAAAACATATCTAAACGTAGTCATACGCTCGCGTGAATTAGCCTTTATATTTCTTATCAAACTTCGAAACAATTTCCGACTCTTCTTGGCGGCTACATTTCGAGATACCCAGAGTGCTTGTGATGGCAGTTCTGATTTCAAACCCGTACAATGCAGGAACGTGACGCTCGAACGGTCGTGGCTTGCCGGGGCTTGAGTCGCGTCTGCGGCTACGCCATCCTGACCACCACCATGACCGGGCACGCCGTAGTGCGAGGCATTTACGCAGACGCCGAAGACATCGCCGAGCTGCTTCTGGTGAACCTGCTTCGAGACTCGCCGTACTCCTCGACCATCACCATCATCGTGCAGATGAGGAACAGCGAGGAACTGTACTTTGAGCAGAAAATCGGACTCCAAAGAACCAACGACTTCAAGACGCTCTTCCGCTGGCCCATGAAGAACGGTGATCTCACCAAGGTTTATGCGACAGCGCTATAGACCCGGACTGTCGCCGACGTTTGGACTCTGTCTTCGGCAGGGAGGACTGATTGGGTACAGCTGTTTCGGCATGTTGGGGGCGCGTTCACTATTCTCCTCCCACAGTGTGGACAGGGATAAGGTACTATGACTGAGAATACTTATTCTACGGTGTGTTTCCGAGAAAAAAAAATGTAGATATTTTGTCACTGCAAAAATAAGCTATGCTTTGCCGAACGCTTAATCTCCGCCCAAAAGTAGCACTTACGGTCCGAACCAAATGCCAAATTTTCAAAACTATAACCGTTCTCTTCTTCAAAAGTAGCAAGTGATTTTTAAGAATTTCGACGGAAATAATGAAGTTTAATTCCTGTAGCTGACGTTATTCTGCTTCGTGTATTCGAAGGTTATAATCGACCACTATTTTCAAATTGAAATTTTTCTTAAAATTCTTTATAACACTCGGACCAAAAAACTGCAAGCTCGCAGACTTTAGCGTCTGGTCCGAACAGCTAGCGCTACATTCAAGCCGACACTGATCGTTTGACGACGCATAGTTTATATTTGCTGCTAAAAAACAAACAAAAAACTTGTTTATTGCGGCCACTTTGTAAATGAGGCACGATCCTGCAGGCCTAATAAATTGAAAGGTGAATCCCAGCGCTGCTTATGGTGGCATTAAATTCGTCATGCCAGCGTTCGGTGATACAGCTGACGTCCAAGAACTAAGAAGAATGTCCCAACATCTCAAGCAACATTGGATACTGTAACAACCGGTAGAGGCAAAACTGCATGTCCCGCAATCTCCATGCATCAGATTCTCGCGAATATTGAAACAGTTCGCAAAAGTGAGGTCGCTATAGGGGGTATTCACTGGACCCCATATTTAAGGGTGCTGTTTAGAGCGCATGCTCATAACGAGCTCGCATTAATTGGCTCCTAAGACCGGCAATCTTGATAATGCTGAATGCACGTTGCCAAAGAACTCTGGAAGCTCGGCATCAGCACGGACTCAGCATTCGCGCACACAGCTATGGCCGCCAGTGAATACTCCCTAATCCCTATAAGGGTTGCAAGTTCGTGTGCTCTTTGCCCATCTTGTGCCTTTGTTTACAGCCCAAATGCGCGCACCTGCTTTTCTTTTCCTGCCGACTTCACCATATGACGGCGCGTGCTTGCGTGCCTCGCCATTGCGCTTCCATTGTGAGTTTTCTTTGTTGCTCTTTGACTGGCGCGCCCGTCCCTGCGTTCCGATTCGCCAAACACTCTTTCTGGAACACTTGCTCTTCGTATATCGTTGTCCGAACTCCTCATTGAGCGGGCCGACTTTAAAATATTCCCCCGGATTACTTAAAACCCAGAGATAGCGCTTCGATCAGTCTGTCTATGCTAGATCGCAAACTCAACGATAAAGTTAACTCAATCGGTCGCTGATTGGCTGCCCTTTTGGTCACGTGATGTGACGTTGCGATTGAGCTTTCCCTACGGATTCCGATGGAGTTCGAGCTATGCTGGTGAAATAATAATGTTAGCGGTGACGTCAAAATGTCGTCACGATTCAGTTTGGCGATTGAGATAACTTTGTAGTTGTCAGGCGGCCGGAGTTGCCAAACTCATTGAAGATGGCGACGTTCACGCTCGCGGACGGGGCGAGCCAAAGCGATCTTTCACGGACCATCGCTACGTTTTTGATGTGTTCGGTTCAAGGTTCGTCAGGGACGAAATCGGGGAATACTACCCGACACTCGCTGGCTCTGAGAGTTGCCGCGGTAGTTTTGGCGGCGTCGCGAGGGGCCCTCGTGCTGACAGCCGAGCAGCAAGTGCTCTCAGCTTCTGCGATGCTTGAGACACATTTTGGTGCGGCGAACATATCACCGTGCATCGGTGCGCTGTGAGTCGCGCTCTGTTGGATATTACAGAGGCGATAATCTATCACCCGGGGTTCAAGGTGGGTGGACTTCGCGCGAAAGACGGAGAGACGACAACCAAGAAGTTCAGCGATGCCAATTCAGCAGTGCGCTTGGTAAATACTTTTACGTATCAGTACACTGTGTTCTAGTAGTCTGAACTGAATATTTTCTCAACGTGCTTGCACGACAGCTCTCGGTAGAAAACGGGCTCCTCATTGAGCGCGATGAGTGTTGTGCGAGATCGTTTCAAGCACACATTCATGATTACTCTAGTGATTGCATGTGTATAATTCATCCAAAGGTTTATGGCCCCATTGCAACGTCGGGAAATTGTTCAGCTTAAGCGCGCTGTGTCCGTTTTCACTTTACACCAGCCAAGCTCTGTTTGTATGGACAGATTATGATACATAATTTCGATTGCCTGATGTTCAAGCTGCACCTCTTTACTCTGCAAGACATGATTTTTGGTATTGTGCAAGCCAAGTGTAAATACCTTCACATTATTTTTTTTGCAATTAATATTATTATTATCTTTATATTGCAGGCTTTTTTGAAATGTTATAAAAACCTACATGCTACTAGTTCCAAGCACAGACTGCATTAGCACAGAAAGCATCTATCTACTCCTTGATCTGCTTCTGGACAACTGAAAAGGTTATGAAACATTAAAGTCGGAGGCCGTTGAGTGCAGGTGGCAGCGACTAACCCCTGAAACCGTGGTTGCACACCGATTCCTCGCAATTTCAATGGAAGCTGTGGTGTCCCAAGGCCAAGCTTAACAATAAGCATTGCTTAAGATTCTGTTGTGGAGCAGTGAATAGGATGCTCAAAGGCAGGTCCACTGGTTGCGAAGGTTCTGGGCACAGCAACATCATTTGCCTTTCTGCACAAGGCGGGCTCGTATAACATTATCTTCCCGAGCCTCTTGCTCCTGAAGAGTTCGACCCCGAGGACGGTGCGATTTTTGACAGCAGAGGACAAGCTGTGCAGCGTTGAAAATAATAAAGGCAGCCGCCTCTGCACCCCAAGTATGTGCTGCCTACCAGGGTCGCCCTCATCAAACTTGCGGCCTGACAGTCGTCGAGCCTGTTACACTTCGTCTTTCGAATCGTCACATCTGAAATATACTTGTGTGCATCTGCTTGCAATTTTGTGTCATACTTTGTAACTTGCCCAATCTAGTAGACACGGCAAGTCTCTTTTGGCTGCAGAGCGATCTACCTAGCAGACAGTACAAGCGGCATTCCATTTTGTTGGGTTCTTTTATCGACTACCTATTATAGATAAAGGAGCAGTTTGATGCAAGGACACTTTTCTTGATCTGAAGCAATTGCATATGCATTAAAACGACTCACACCAAGCCCACGGCAGGCAGGTCTGGTATTTCAGAAAGTTCTGTTTCATGTTAGAAAGAGAGAACAAGTATATTTCTTTTTATTTCTCTGGTACCTGGGCTGAAAAAACATCTCACCAAGCATGTGATGTCAGAGATTTTTTTGGTATGGCACCTAAAATTAGAACTTTATATGATTGTGATAAGTTGCTTTTTCTGAAAAAGCTTTGTAACACAATGTTTATGGCAAGGGTAACCTGGCAAAAATGCAAACAGCGTAAGCTACACTCCGAAGCATTACGTCCGAGAACAAAAGCAGGGCCCCCTCACGGGTGGCATCTTGTTTCTCATTGACTGTGTAAGCATTCCGGCTTGAACAGTGTATTGTTCTAAGCATAGAGAAAGAATGGGTGAAGAATTAACTGTGGTTGCTGGCATCTGGACGATTGGAGCTCCACCATCGTACCACCATTAATTGGGAAATTTCTGGTTTCTTGTATACGAAATTCACATTGACATCAGAAGTTGTGGTACTAGTGTCGGTACATAAACAATTGCACCGAGATTTGCTGACCCAAAAATTTTATTCAATGTATGACAATTTTGGCGAATATGACCAAGGTACTTCTGCAAATCTTGTTTTCATGCTATACTAAAATCATGACGAAGCAAAATAGTGCATAGGGAGCATTTTTATTGTAGATGAAAATTCTGCACCACCATGAGGTGCAGCACGAGTTTGATCACGGGTCAGGGAAGATGACTGCTGGGCATGTGCAGCTGCTTGTCCCACCAGAGCCTGCTAATGCTTACAAATAATGCTTACAATGCTTACAAATATATACATTTTTAAACAGCATGTTAGAGATATTGCATACAATATAATCCCAGCGGTGTGCTAAGCAGTAGTGTATGGCATACCACTGCTTTTACCTTCTCTCATAACTTTCATGCACTACTGGAAATAGCAAGAATGTGAAACTTTGGAAAGACGTTTAGTTTATGCGAGCACCTTCCTAACCAAGGAAGTGCTCAGACCAGCACACTCGTGCTGCGGGTTTTCCAGTACAGCACGTAACCTATGAGACGGGCAGCCCTCAGCAATGTCCATTTAGATTGATCTAATTACTTCGCAGAAAACAGGCCTGCTCTGTCGATCACAAACGAAAAGGAAAGGGACAAGCTGGTGGAAATCGGTCACTTCAAAACCAAACAGAAGGTCAGAAAAGGAAAAGGAGGGAAAACACAAGACTGCTGCACTCGCCTTCCTTTCTCCTATAACTGTCTGTCATAGCTGATTTCCAATGACACGCTAACCGTTGTTCCCATCAATGCACTTGGTGCTGTGGAAGTCCAGCTCTTCCACATTGTGTTGGGCGAGCAACAAAAGATGGGAGCACCAGCTGCTTTGGATGAAACTGAATAAAGCAAGGATGAAGAAACTCGGCCTAAAATAACTTATTATTGCCCTATGATGCAGGTTTTCTTTCCACGGTTCTCTACACAATGCTTGCCAGCCAATTTTGGACCTTGATTGCACTTCTCTCAATTCATGTTGCACTCCAGCAGCATGTGCAATGCAACCAGCTGCTCCTGCTGAGTGGGCGAGAGGTCCTAAACAGTGCAGTTGGGGGCAGTTCAGGCCCTCATCATCCAGGGTGGCAGTTCACCTGATGACTGGTGCACGGCTGACAATATGACACAGTTTCAGTAGCACGCGTACATGGTTTGCGTGTGATGTCGTGTCAGTAGGCACCGTGGTGATGGCCACCACTATGTACATGTCAGATGCGGTTAATGGCAGAGGTTGCTCCTATTGCCACGTGCGTCTCCGAGCAGGAGCGCTAGTGGCGGAGTGATTGTCAAGCTTGTTTCCCTTGCAAAGGTCCGAGGTACGATGCCTTGCCTTGCGGCACCTTTTTGTTGTTTCTGTAAATGTGGCATTCTCGTAAATTCAAGAAACCTCTTGCATGTTCGAAGTTCGAATGTTATATGCGCCGAACCTTCTACGCCGATTGTCCCCGACACCCACGTATGTGAGGGTGAGGCGATACGGAGTCTCACTCTTACGCTCGATCGTGCTACTTCACCTTGATGCCTGCAAAGCTACCTCTTTGTATTTTTGTTTTGGCACAAGTTCACCAAATTAAATGTTTAGTTTTTGTTTATTCGTCACCTCATCATCTGTCATTCGTGACACTTTGGTGGAGGTGTGGGGCATTAACAAAAAGTTGCATGCACGGCCAGGCATCGAACTTTGGACCTTTGCAAGGGAGGCAAGACCGACAATCACTCCGCCACAAGCGCGCCTGCTCGGAGACGCGCGTGGCAATATGTGCTAGTGCAGGAACTTGGGCTAGGCCTAGGCAGAAGTTTAAACCGTCAAGTGATCACGACAAAGTTTGCCCATATTTGTCCAGTTCAGTACGCGCAAAATATTGCCCTGTGTGGTGGCAAGAACCACCTGCTACTTACTCTTAACTGGACTATTACAGATTGAGATCTCTAGGCGAAGGTGGAGAACTTAAATAGCCAAGTGCAAAAAATTAAGAGAAATATGCAAAAGTGCACGACGACGATTTTGCTGAGTTCGATAGGCAATGCCCAGCTAGGTGCGTCCTCTTCCCACAGCCCTTTGCACCTTCTATATAAATAGCAGACGTCAATTTTGGAATTGGTGAGCCAGTTTTGTCTTAGTGTCATTTCCTTGTCAATTTCAGAGTGGTGGGTAGCTGTAGTGTTGCCGGGAATGTTTGGCAGAAGCAGGCTGCTGCTGGGAAATGGGACCGGAGACACAGTGGGAATGTTTGGTGCAAGCAGGCCAGTGTCGGGAAACGGATAACCGGAGCCACAGCCTTTTTGCAAACTGACACTTAGTCTCACCCATTCTTATGCTGTTTTTTTCAACACAAAACTCGAGTAACCATGTGTGAATTGCCTCTGCACCATGTGCACACCTAAGTTTTTGTGAGTCTTGCTGAGGTGTCACCCTGCTAGGTACACGGTTGGGCTTACAGCCACATTGGGTGAATGTTTATGACAGCTTCTTCGACCTTCCTCGTAGTTATGCACTGTGCAGATAGTGGTCAGATTTTTATGCAATTGCTGAGATGGGCACAAAAACTGTCACTTGAGGCCACTGGAGCCAGCACAGTTCACCATGATCACAGCGTAGCAAAGCTGCAGCCACAGACCATCACTGGCCATCAGCATGAGACTACCGACAGCACTCTTGCATAATACATGTTAATGACGCGACATAGGTGCAAACAGTGTATCATGAAAATGAGTCCAGACTTTTTTATACCTACCATTTGGTGGTGGTGGTGGTGGAGCTGTCACCTGTGCTGGGTCCTGACTAGCACCTTTGATCGCAGCAGATGAGTCCTGCAAAATCAAGTTAAACACAAGTTAACGCAACAAATTGACAGCCTTTCTGGGTCGCTAAACTCATCAAGCACAACTTTGTGTCCGAAAGTTGCGGAACGCGCTAATTGGACTCTCGCGACGCTGACGTCGCGCCGAGCGAGGTGTCAATCATTCGAAGCAAAGTTCATCGAGGCGCGCTTGCGGCGCGTGAGGGGCGCGAGGAGCCCGCTGATTGAACGGTTTCGCCGATGACGTAGCGCCCATTTGTCCCTACATCCCTACGCCAAACTAAAATTAATGCTTTGCAGATTGTCCCTAGGCGACCTGCTGACGCTCAAAATCCCTCCGAAGTTTGTGTTAAAAAGAAACCTCGTTTGTCGAAGTTGTCGCTGACGTCAAAGTGACGTTTCCGAACTTTGCGAGAGCCGTGGTTTGAGCTCGAGATCTTCGCTTCGGATCGAGGCGAAGTTAAACTTTGTCAACATGGCGGTGCCGTACGCTGCGGCCGAGCTTATCTTCCGCCACCGTTGGCGTCGCTACTGAGACCACCGGCGACGCCTTTCAACTCCCCGACGACGACTTTCGGCGACAGAGCCGGCTTGGCCGGCTATCGAAAGCCGTTGTGCGTTGACTCTGCGACGAGCTTCGTTCGCCGCCTCGGACCGTGGAACAACAAGTTCTCTGCGCGCTCCGGTTCTTCGGAACCGGTAGCTTTCAAGGCATGGTGGCGACTGACGAGTACCTGTCAGTCTCCCACATGACTGTGAACCGGGCTGTCAGAGTTTTTGCGGCTGCCATCGCTTTCTTTTTTTTTTTTTCTTTTTTTTTTCTGTAATATTCGAAGAGGAATGTTGGAAAACAAACAAGATCCGGGGTAATTCTTGGGTAGGGTCGAGTCTCCCGGCAGCCGGCAGAATTATTTCCCCAAAATTCTACTGGCAGTCGTCACTCATTGGCGGTCAAATCAGTTCATCGAACGACGTGTCATCGACAGATCGTTTCATCAGCACGCGATGTAATCACATGAAAGAGATTGTCTTCCGTTAGAGGTATATACACATTAAGCATTTTCCCACCTTTAAACATGTAAGTGGGGTGTCCCATAACTAACACCCTAATGAGTGTAGCGATGGACCTTATAAAAGAAATGTAAACTTCACACCTTTAAAAATGTGTGATTTTTTAAACACGTTTCTTAAAACGTATGATAATGCCTACACCTCTTTATAACGATGTAAAACTACAATACCCCTTCTCGTCAGGCACGTAGCCAAGGGGAGGGGGGGGGGGGGCATAAGGCCTGGCCTTCCCGCCCCCCCCCCCCCGAAATTTTCCATTTTGCTGGGGCCTCCTCTCCTCCCTCCCCCTCATAGAGCACTTTGTCATCGGCGGCCCCCCTCCCCCCCCCCCCCCCCCCTTAAACGAAAATCTGGCTACGTGCCTGCTTCTCCTCAAGGTGTAATTACCACAGTACATTTCTTTTTTGGGGTGTACACAGTGGCCCGGGACCCATTAATATGACTGAACAAATAAATTACACAAACGAGTCGCCGAAACAGCACGTTGCTTCTTGGCGAGTGTCGAGGCAATATCGGCCGAAAACCGGCTTCAATATTGGCCGGATGTATGGTTTTGCGCCTCGTCCCTACATCCGGTAGGTATGGGAGTACCGATGCAAATAAACGATTTATGTCTAATAGCACTGGCACCACTGATTTCTTAGGAGGCTAGATCGTGGATAGAGGCCTGTATTGCTGGGGTCGAGCGGCACCACCGGCAGTCATCGCTTGACACAACTCAATATAATTACGTTGGTAGGTTGTTCTCTACCATGAAACTTCTATCATGTTTCCGCAAATAACAGTTAATATTGTGGGCAAGAATATTAAACGCGTTAGAATACCAATCTTGCTTAACTAAATGTTGTGTGGTTGAGGGTCCAGGGCTACTTTGTTGGGTGTTAACTGTTATGTGTTTAATGAGACAAGGGCTACCGAGAGTTATTGTGGTTTCCGTGATTTCGGAGTCATCAAAGCTCAGCAAACGATAAGTTAGAATGCCTTTACTGGGGATTTTCGCATCGTTTTGACCGCTTGTACATAGTGCTTCATGGTGAAAGCTTTTTCTCTCAACTCCTGTGAGGGCTTCCGTGACAAACTGAAACTCGGAGCGTGCCGTTCAGTCGCTCGACGTGCCATTTATTTAGCAACCGAAGCAAGCGAAGTCGGTAAAGTCAATCGTGCTCCTGCCAATTTTTTTTTAATCGATGTCCAAACGCTTGACGAATGTCTATTTGATCTCCAAGAACCCGACATAATCATCGCAGCACGTCATAAAATGCTCGCCCTCGAGCACCGCGTACAAGCTTCCAATTTTTGCATGTTTCTTCCTTAGACTTGCGTGTATTGCCTCATGATGTAAAAGGCCAAAGCAACAAGGACGAAAACGAAGGGAGAACTAAACAGGACGCGGCATATTGCCTGTCGTCAAGCAATGGCCGCCGGTGAGGCCAGTGACGGGCTCCCAATTCGCGATACAGACTTGCACTGTGAGAGTTCGAACGCATTACACCCGCCGAGTGCTGCACGGAGAACAGGCCCCGAACGAACTTGCCGAATGCACCCAGTGCAGACTGATGCTGTCGCCATAGATGTTGTAGAAAAGTACCGACCTCAAACCGAAACTAGCGCCTTTTTGTTCGACGTGATGGGTGGGAAAGCGAGAGTGCAGTCGCTGCCATCGTTTAAACGTTGGTTGCTGCAACGTGGAACTTACATTTGCGATGACTTCCACTTAAGCAACTCGGCTGTCAGATATATGTACAGACGGCGTAAGTTTCCGAAACCAGTTGACTACAAAACAGCATACGCTTGAGGAAATTGATGGCACTGTACGCGCAAGAGCTTGCTTCGTTTTAAGCATAATATTATGAGTGAACCACTGAAAGGATACGGCTTAGATCTAGTTCTTTGGAACATCTAGCAATACGTTTCGTAAGACTTTTTATTTCCCTGGCATTGAGAACGAGAGCTTTCTTAAAACAAAATATGACGGGGCGAGATAGCTGCCGTTCAAATATGACTTTGCTTGAGTCTCGGGCAACGTCTCCATGTTTAGCCTACCCGGACGCTGAGTGAATGCGTCGCAGGCTTCTGCTGTGGGAGCTTTGTCGAAAAATGTTGCACTTTTCACCCATACACAAATGACGCTAGATCTCGCGGCCCATGTGGTTGTCCTGGGCCTTTCATTACACAGTGGTAGGATTCAACGTCTGTACGGCTACAAAACGACTCAAATTTCGCAAATAAAAGACGGGCCGTCGATTCCTCCCTTCGTGAAATATCAGACGCTTACAATTCAAGCTCGCGTTTGAGTTTGTGGCCCGCGGGACGCGATTTCGAGCAGAAAACCAACTTTTTCTTTCAGTTCCGCTGTGCGAATGCCTCATCGTAGCAGACGAACTCTCGTCGTCTGCTCTCGCTCCTCGCCTGGGCGAGGCATGACGGGATTGTCGGCGCTAGAGAGCCCAAAGACGACGTACAGCGAGCGGCGTGAACGCTCGCCTCCCCGCGCTGTCTCGTGCTCTCGTGCACCGCCTAGGGATCAAGGGGGATTTTTCGTCAAAAGTAGCGAAGTTGAGCGCGCGCAGGGAGGAGGAAACTTTGCGGCGTTCTTTTGGTCACTCCCCCCGCTACGTCAAAAAGCGAAGAATGTTTTGCTCCACGAGTTTAGCTACCCTGGTTACGCGTTGATGTAATGCCCCTTGCCTACACCTTAGAATTCAGGTATCAAAGTGCCTCATGCACGTGTCTAGAGAAAAACGAGCTTGAGCGCTGCGATCCGAGCTTACGAAAAAAAACATTACGAGGCAGCACACTCGTACAAAGCAAGAAGACTAAAAATGGCACGGTGTCTGTTCACTACCAGTAGCAAGTTTTAGCACACCGTTACCGTGTTCTGCGGTGGCCACAACGGCTGGCAAGGCTTTAAGCGCGCTGAAAATTATGCTTCAAAGTTACAGCGCGAGCTACCAGAAGCACTTTCGCTGCGCACGGCAACGCTACGCTAAAACCGCCTATTGCGATTCCCAGCACTTACCGACACTGCAGCCGAGATGCCGTGTAGCGACGGATGAGGCACGTCCCCTCTTTAAATCATGCGCCTTCTTCCGTGTCTTCGCGGGCCAGGATTCTGTCCTACTCCTCAAGTCCAGCGACGACACTTGGTTCGTCGCTGACTCGACGTGACAACCTTTGAAAAAGCCCGACCTGACAGCAAAAATTCCAAAAGTGAGGCAAATCATCGTACAGACACACGAGCACTTTACGCGCGACATCCACCGTCGGCCATGACAATTCATCACGATCGCAATGCAGCTCACGCATTGCCATCATCTAAATTGTTTCACTTACGTAAAAAGACATGATTCATGCGACCTAAACTTGACACCGGTAATTATATTTAGATTGTACCAAATTATACATTTTTAGAAGTTAAAAATGCTGCTTTTACAAGAACCTCCGATGCGACGTTGCGCATTCCCCTCTAGGGACATTTCCTGGGTACACATCCCGATAAAGTTACAACTCAATCGCCGCTCTTCGTCGGCGTCATCAACGCGCTGCGATGAAGTTCCCTGCCAGTTGAGTTCGCCGCCGATTGAGATTAGGCTCCTCCCACCGGCGACGTCACGATGAAGTTTCTCCATCGCTTTTTCCAGCATAGACAGACAGACAGACTCGGTGTATGTAAACCTTAGATTAACTAAAACAATAAAATGTGCTACCAGAAAACTGAATATCGCTTTAAAAAATGACTGGAGGATATTTAGGATTACTTACATGTAGGAATGCCAAGGCATTATTGTCCTGCACAGCCGCCTCACAGTCCATCACACGAAGCACATAACGAGTACAAATGAAGTCCGAAGCGCACCTTTTGCACACGGCGCTCCGGCGGGGACATCACGCCCCCCAACTGCGCAAGCGTGGCGCCCCAGTCGGCTTCACGGCTTCCGAAACGAAGCATCTGCGTTGCTGTGCTTTTCTTCGGGTTTTATTTCTGAGGCACGTCCACTTTGACCTTCAGCGGCGCGTGCTTGAGGACGCGCCGCTGAAGGCGCCATTTTTAGGGCACAACGCCGACGTTTTTTTTTTTTTTTTTTTCGCGTAATGGGACATATTAGGGTTTTGCCTTAAAATGTTTAGACTGACTCGGTGGCAAGTGCACGCAGTATTTGTTAAATACGTCCTATAATACGCTCGAGCCTTATACATCACATGCGCCACCTTTTTGCTCACTTTGATTTTCCAGTTTCAACCCTATAACGACGTTAAAATGTAGTAACCGATAGGGTTTACCCGAGGTGAACGTAAGGACGCAAGCGAGCTGGTGTATATTAAACATTTTAGTGAGACGTTCTCCTTCTCTTCCTTGTCTTCGTCTGTCATGACCTCAGTCTCTGGTTTTCACTGAAACGGGTTTACACGTTTGCTCGTGTAAAGATTAATCGAGCACAAATTTTTGACGCCTGAATTGGAGCTTGATGTTTTGTGCCTTTCAGCTGAACAACAACAAGAGGAAAAAGAACAGGAAAATGTAGGATAGCCTTTCGGTTATGACTACAATCTGGGAAGACGAGCTCGGCCAGTGACTGAATAAAAAAAAATCTTTCGAGGGGGGGGGGGGGGGGGGGGGGGGCAGGAACAATAAGGTTTTCGCTGTGGCGATATGCTTCGTTTCAGTAAAAGTCCAGACGCAGCCGATGATACAAGCGCGAGCTCCGGGCTTTCAGCGTCCATGCCAAGCACGCCCACGATTGCAGTGAAAGCGCTGAGGGCCACATCCTCGCGCTCGTAGCATAGGCTGCGTCTGGTCAAAATATTAAAGTAAACGTCTTTTCTGGCTACTGTGAAATGCACAGGCATCGCTTTTTCTTTAAAAAAGAAATGTCTGCTTCAGCTTGGGATTTGCTTCTGTACCGTTTCTGCAGATAAGTAGTAGCGATTAGCTGTTCGAATCTCTTCAGGATCGGAGATGCAAACGCATCCCGTGATGCGCTTATGAACTCTGTAAACAATTCCATCATCTTGATTTAACCAACTTCACTATAGAAGAAGCCATCTTTCCTAGCAACAATGTAGTCCTCATTAACGCTTTCACCACGAACGTGGGAAAGCGTTCCTTGTCGGCGGATGCATGCAAATCTCGTGCACCGCCGACGCTTTTAAGAATACACTTTTCCCGAAACCGAACTCGAACTCGCTCGCACAGCTTCTCACTACACTCGGCGTCCACTATTTCGTGCCGCACCGCTGCACGTGCCCTCTTAGTGCGTCCCATTCGGAGGCACGCAACTAGCTGCGTTAAGGGTTTGAGTACTGCGGAAGCTACACGATAGCCTCGTGAGTGTAGCACAACATTGCTGACGCCGACTAGAGATGACGGTCTCGTAGTTTAGCAATATTTAACGGCGTTTATAACGAGGTCGCGTGGCGTGTTGATTTCACCGGAGAGTATTCTTCCACTGGTTCCGACGCGCCGCACGACGTCGCGCTATCGACCGGGTGTCTAATGACCGCGCTGCTGCGCGGGGCTGGGGACGTGTTCCTGACAGCGCGCCGGAGGGATGCGATTGGTCGGCAGCTGCCGCTGGCACTCGATAAATTGTCCACCGCCCACCAATCCAGCGCCGCGGAATGGTGAGCTTGCAGCTCTCCTCGGAGAGAGAATGAGTAGAGCCGAGAGCGTCGCGTTGAAGCCTATGCCGTGTCGCACCCCCCCCCCCCCCCCTCCCCTACCCCCTATTAGCGAGTGTTTTCACAAAAAAAAAAAAAAAGGGGAAGTTGCCATATAAGTTGTATGCCTACGCATATATTTGTACGATCGACGAGGCGAAACTTCGTTGATATGTCTGCATATGTGTATTGAGATCACGATATATGCACAAGTTGGAGCCAGTTGCCACATTACAGTCGACAAGTCAAACAGAAATTATAATCCCCCCGGCAAATTTGCCTAGTTAGAGGCGAACTGTCGCCGTCACTTCTGCGACAGGGTGTGCATACGAGCGTTTAATTGAGTCGTTCGAGTGTTACGAAATGTCCGTAATACATTTGAAATTATGTTAGATCCTTGGAAAATACTGCCTTGGAACAGGGTGGCAGCGTGCCACTTAAAGATTGGACCAGTCTGTACAGAAAACATCATTTCTTAAAACATTTCCTCAAAATGCCGGATATGTATTCCTTGGGGGGGGGGGGGGGGGGGGGGGGGGGGGGGGAGAGAGAGAGAGAGAATTGTGTATTAAGGCGGAAGTCGGACACAATTGGTATCACACCAGGATCGTGAACCCATCGTAGACCGTTTTGTTATCTGTCCTACAATATAGTTTGCTTATGGCCCACATTTCACCGTACGAACAACTGAAGTATGTCTAACTCGAAAAAACACACGAGCCACAAGCACTTCGTATAAGGCTGATTTGACACGATGCAGTTTCGAAGGAAAGCTAAAAGCAAAATGAGCTGGTGAACTTTCAACATTGCAAGAACCTAAAGATCATCAATCATAAAAATTAATATTTTTTATGGTTATCAAGCTTTTAGTTTTTTTTTTTTTTTTTTTTCAATGTTAAATATTTTATTTAAAAAAAAAAGACATAACACTACTACCAAGGAAGCAGCTGGTGGCAGCACACCAGAGGAGCTTATGTTTTTAAATATTCATGTGGATTGAATAGAAACATGCAGTGATTGAAAAATCTGGCAATTCCACTCGAACATCGTAAACAGGACATTGACATGTCGAATTATTATGACTCGGTTTAGAATCCTAAACTGTTCCTAAACTGGTCCTAAACTGTTCCTGGTAAAGCATGATCTAGCCGAAAATTGGCTCGCTATTTGGTTATATTGAATCTAGAAACATAGTTCTATTTGACCGACTTAAAACAAACTGTACGTAAAATGAACTCTTTTTTTTTTTTTGCAGCGCACATCACTTTGAATTTTGAATTCGTGTATTAGAAATTATTAACCTCCTTAGCTCAGCTTCTCAAATGAGGAAAACGTTTGCTATAGTGTATTTTCCTGACCAACTGTTGCTGACCCTAAGGGGTATATGCCCACTAACGAACGTAAATAACAAAACTCGTCAGACGTAATTGCGGCTTAGGGAAAATGTGCGAGACAAAATAAATCTATGACTGAATAAGGGAATAATGTGAGGCAGGCGCAAGAAGTACAGGTGATTACTTACTGTCTTCGTCGAATCTCCTGCACAAGAAAGCTGTTTTTGTGCGAAGATCTTGTTTAATTCAAAGGCAACGGATAACAAGTAACGTTATCTTAAACATGATACCAAAAAGTAGACAGAGCTACGTTACTAGGTAGTCGTTTATAATTCCCAGTACTAGTTAACCAAACACCATAACGTGTTACCGCTAACGAAGGTAGTTGCCACAGGTTTTGCAGAGACAAATTCCATTCCAATAAAATCAAAACCCAACCTTGATTTCAAAAGCAAGAGCCCCGCACACAACCCCGGCCACTACCAGATGACCCCGCAATTTTAGCCACGTGATCGCGAGCGGTAACGAGTTCCGCCCAATCTCCGCTACGGCACGTGCCGGCACTGCGGTCGCAAAAGAATCTCGGCTGTGCGCCACCCCGCCCCCATGCGGTCGTTTCAATAGTTCCCGAGCCGGTCGCGAGGGTACGACGGAAACAATATGCTGAGAACTTGAATCCTGTTCCCCCCGCGCCCCGTGATCCCTGGAGCGAAGGAAAAAGGTGGGGTGGGGGGACCGGGGACGGGGGAGGGGCTGTTGCAACTAGTTTTGATTTGCTTTCACCGATTTGCGGCGCGGGCGCCGTTTGCGTCATCGCGGTAAACGGTGGGCAGTGATGGAATGAAAAGATGTAGCGGGGAGATCTGGTTACAAAGGACTGACAGCTACTGCTGTTTACGTACTCGAATGTTTGTTTCCTGGACGAACTCATAATGATGAAAAGATGATGAGTTTTGAGCGTGGGAGGGTACCCTATAGAGAAAGAGGACAGCAGCGTTGGTGTTCGAAAATATCGTCTCACGGTTCTAGCAATACTGGGGGGAGAATTTTCTGAGGCTATGCAGTGAAGGCAATGAACGCGCTTTCTTTCCTTCCCTTAAGTCTCGTTTATTACCTAAAAAAAAGTAGGCATAGAAAAATGACCAACAAAGTATCACAACGCTAAAATTGTCGTTATCGTAATGTGGGCGTTGGAGAGCAAATTATTACACTTGCTATCGCTGAAACGTATGGGCACGGTAGTGAGAATTCTACAATTAATGTTATTTTTTCTAACGCAGCTTGGGCTTTGGGGGAAAATTGAGAAAGAACTATCGGTACTTTTCAAATAACAGATCTGTTTTTTGTTAAGAATCGGGTAAATACATTTCCCTCGGAATGAGACAGCCGATTTGTTTGAACTTTCAATTTACACAATTCTTGCCAATTACTAAGTTTTGTCTGAAAAAGAATTTGAAGAGTGGAAACAAATTGTGCTCATCTAAATTCTTTAAAAATTAATTTTCAAAATTGTAAGGATTTTTTTTAACCTGCATTACAATAAAAAGTCATATATGGACAGATGCGGATTTTGTGCTTCAAGATTTGGGGGAGGGGCGTTGTCAGATTTATATTGTTGACTAAATATTGGGCATATTGATAAAAAAATATATATTTCTTTCTAAAAATTAGGGGTGTACTTTGAGTTCCTTCATTTATAAAGTTTACCATGGAAAGTTTAAAAGAGGGAGGCAGTCGCCCCCCCCCCCCTCCCTTAAGTTCGCCCATGTATATGGAATAGGATTGTGCTTTGTTTTTGTTGTTGTTTTCTGTGCGTGCAACCAAATAATTATTTGTCGCGCGCTTATTATTCTTACTGTCCAGTGTACCAAAGCATGCATGCTAAGCTGAGTTGCCTCCCCCCCCCCCCCTCTCCTCTAAAGGCCCCGAATAGAACAAACCAAAATGCTTTAGTTTGATTTAATACCCGATTGGAGTATAGTCCTTCGATGCTAAGGACAGCGACGCTGAATGCAAGGAGTGCTCTAATGTTACGGGCTTTTGTCGAGCTCGTTTGTTCGTCTTGTTGATGTAGACAGCTGAATTTTTAGACTGACTAGGCCACGGGAGGCATGTTTGCACGGCGAAGGAGAAGGCGATGGGAACCACTCTTAAAAGCAAAGAAGGCGAAGCTTAAGCGTCCTCCTAGTTTTTAATGCGATAGCATTATTAAGCTACTCAACGCAACTTTTTGTCTATGTATGTTGCCTCTAAAGTAGTGAATTTTCCGCTCAAGTCAGCGAAAAAATTGACCTCACGTGGCCTATGCACCAATTAAGATTCCCCGCTAAATTTGGCGGAAAATTACCGTCACGTAGCCTATGCACCAAATCAGGCTCCCCACTAAATTTAGTGAAAAATTTACGTCACGTGAGCTTTGCACCAATGTTCCCCTCTAAATTTAGGGGAAAAATCGATCGATTCAGTTTCTCCACTAAATTAAGTGGAAAACTTGACGTCACGTGACCTATGCACCAATTGAAGGTCCCAGCTAAATTTAGCGGAAAAACTGACTTCACGTGACATATGCACCTATTCAGGTTCCCCGCTAAATTTATCCGAAAATTGACTTCCTTCTGCACCAATTCAGTTTCCCCGCTAAAAAAAGCAGAATCAGGTTCCCCACTAAATCTAACGGAAAAATTGACTTCACGTGACCTATTCACCAATGCAGGTTCCCGCTAAATGTAGCGAAAAACTGACGTCAGGTGATCAATGCACCAATTTAGATTGCCCGCTAAATTTAGCAAGAAAATTGACGCCACGTGACCTATGTGTCCTCCTTCTTTGCGCTTTTTCTCTCCCTCTATTAGCGGCGAGATATTTTGGTGGCGCCCTCGTTTGGTTTCCTTACGTGACGTCATTGCCTCGTGAACAATAAGTCCGACGGTGTTTGTAATGAGCATGGTGGAAGCCTGAAATTATAGCGGTCTCAAAGCAACACTGCCAACACCGACAAAATTGAAGTTCTTATATTCCTCTTATTTCCGTCGATGAGAAAACCTTTGCTGACGTCATAGTCATCATTCGGCCAATCGTAGAAGGCCGACCACAGCGACGCTTTTGATCGCGCACGTTTCCAATTCAGCAAATGCAACGGAAACACATGTACATATACATTAATTGGGCTGACGTAAGATCCGCGGCTATTTTTGTGGCCTTGCTACTGAGCTTGTACTTTCCGCAGCGTACATTTTGAGCCACCGAATTTGTTTTTCTCGGCAAGAACAAGTAGAAGTGACCTGCAGCACAATGCAGGGACGCCACGTGCAAGCCATATCTTCCGTTGCGCAATGACAACCTTCCTTTCCAGCCGTCTACAACAAAAGCAGGCAGGGAAAAAAAAAAAAGCTTTTGAAGCCATTTTGTTTTTCAGCATCCATAAGTTGCCCCAATATCGGTGACAGACCGACAGGTTTCTTCTTTTCATGCGAAACACGGAAATATCACACGGAGGGTGCAACCTCCACGCCGAGCCCTGTCCACAGGCTTTCTTTCATATCGAGCTGCTTCGGTTTACCAGTCCCAGCCTACAGCTCTACGGAAAAGAGTTGCACGATGCAGAAAAGGACGGGGCTGTGTCCTTGTGGCGCGTATTCTATAATGCAGCTTTGCTCGTAAATCGAATGAGGCAGAGTGCAACGCTACAGTTCCTACGTTTACTGACATCTGCAGAAACGCGGAACGTGGCGAGTCCAAGGCACCGTGCTATCGCTCGGCAACCAATGAGATGACTGCACTAGCCGATAAGAACGCCGAAAAACAAATCACAAAGCAAGACACGTGAATATATAACAAACCCACATCTGACGTTTCCTAAACTGTCGGTAAGTACGGGTAAAAGCCGTACCTAATGATTCCTGCGAATACTTATCCTTGTTCGAGCGGCAATTTTGGGAGCTAATGGAGACGCGCCGCAGCAGAATTAACTCAAAGGCGCCGTTTTGTTCCAGCGGAATGCGCTACGTCATCCGTGTCGGTTTTCCTTACCTGTAAAAGAAAGTGTATCAAGGACATTGGCGTTGGCTGGTGCAGGCGGTGCCGGCAAAACAAAACGAGCCACATGTGTCTCAACCAAAAACCTCTGGCACGGTCCGTTTTCCGGCCACGCGGATGAAGAATCCCGATGGCCGCACTTCACGGTGTCTCTTTCCCACGCCGCTTACCGACCGAATCGAAAAAGGTCTCGAACACCGCGTCAATCGGCGGTCTCACAACAACCGTACGCCGCCGCCGAAATCCGTATCACCATTTGTCACACACTCGTCGGGACCAGCCGAGGCGACGCGAATTAACCGTCGGCCCATTAGCTGCGCGAGAGCGGTCCAACCTTCCACCGACAAAGGCACCCTCGGGTCCTCCCCCGGTACACTATGGAAACGACGGTGGATGTTGTGGGCGCTCGCCGCCGCTGGTCTTCGTCGTCTCGAGCTCCCCGTGATCCTGGTCTTTGGAGTGGACCAATTTCGCGGTCGGCCACAACACGAAAACAGTGGCGCAGCGTTTTCCCACGTGTTTTGGGTTGGGAGGAACACCGTAGCGGATTTGGCCTGGCTTGGCTAATGAAGTCTCTTCCTTCCTTTTTTTACCATTTATTTTCGTTGTTTGAAGATGGCAGGGTCATGGAAATGTTAAAATTAGACTCAACCGGTTGTTTTTTTCGATCTTAGCTCGATAGTTATCTTTTTACGTATTTGTTAATCTCATTAATCTTGATAATTTGTTCATTTTTGTTAGCTTTTTTACACGTTCTCTGCAGTATTTGAGTATATCGCTACAGTTGACATCACAGTTAATTGTACAGTGTTAGACTAAGAAAGAGAGAATTCATATAAAAAATACATGCATGAACGGAAACGTTCAGAAGATCTTCTTTGTAAGTGGCCTTCATTTATATTAATGATCACAACTCCCAAGATAGCCAGCACGCTCCCTTTCTTCCTCCTTAGAATATGCTTTATAAATCCTAAATAAAAGCACTAGATGTCCCTAGTTAATTATTGAATATATTAACCAATAGGCTTCATTTCGACAGAATAAGGCCCAGAAGCATTCAGAATTCCTGCCTACTTCATGTTTTTTTTTAAATATTTGTTAAGATCCGTAAGAAGTTCATCGACGATATTTAAAGCAACTTAAGTTTGGTCTGCACGACGCACGGATACTTTTCACCTGCGCTTCTAGGGCGAAAGCCGACCCGCAACTTAAATGTTTGATTACTAACAAATAGATTCAAACAATGCGCTTTCAAACCACACGATGAAAAAAAATCTTACATAAAATTTAAAAGAAAAACAATGCGGCGAGACATTTGATTTCTTCGTTTTATCGAACCTGCAGAAGCTCACGTGGGTGTCTACGAGCGACACAATTCACACAAGTCCGGGTCCACGCACTTTCAAAAGGAATGAACCAATTTCACGGCCGCAGCCACCGCAAGCACCCCACATATCGGTTTCACGCCGATTACCGTTCCCACCGCGGTTATTTCCATTGCGGATCAACTACCGTTCATTACGTCACTCAAAACCTAACCCCTCCTCCCCCATCCTATTTCCCCCGCACTTCCCCGATCCCGTTCCAAAAAGGAAACAATTTCGACAAGGGCCACACGCTATCCCCCTCTTCACACCCTTCGAAGCAGTCAAAAACATCTCCCCCACAGAGAGACCCCAAACACGGCCCCAACAGCCCCTGTGTGAACTGGTCCCCATCCAACAATAACTCCAATTTGCCCAAGCCACCACTCGGGCTCTCGGCGCTTCCCTAAAATCGGTGCGCACGCACGCCGCCATCCCTCCCGCGCCGCGCTTCCCGTTGCGGACGCTAGGCGCCGCCAGTGCTCGCGTACATCCTCGTCGCCGCCCCTCCGCCCTCTTCCCACGTGACCGGCTGTCGGCCACGTGACTCGCACGTGCCGCCATCTCTGGGCCGATTTTGGCACGTGGTGGCGATGACGCGAACGGTGGGGCTCCCCATTTTCATTTTTAGCTGTTTTAGAAGATCGCGCTTGTTCCGGCACATATGTATTTACCGTATAAAAAAATCTAAGGTTTCTATTTCTAATGTTTAAAGAGGTTTGTGGTGTGTCTGTATCAGGTGTCACAAAGGAGAAGTTGGGTAATTGACGCACATTCACTTTTTTTCTTCTACTATACAATATGCACCCGACTTGAACGGGGTACGTTTACGCGTAATCTCTCGGGAGGGATTTGGGTGTTTTTTATTGTAGTATCATGCAATATAGGGTGGTTAGAAAGTGCGTTTTATATAAATGTGTATCTTTTTTTTTCTTTCTCTCTCTCTCTATTTCTTTTTTAATTGTTCTTTAATGTTTGTGCGCAAGCCCCTGCTAAGGAAAAAATAGAGGGATTTTTTTTATCCTCGACACCGGATACGCTAGAGTTCTGGAGTCGCAACACTCGGAAAGGGAAGTTGAAATGCAAATTGTAAATCCGGAAACTCGGCTCCGCTAAGTACAGCCCGCGATTCTTTAGAGAGGTGGTTCTTTTCCTGCACGCGGTGAGCTCCGTGGGACACAAGGCGGTTCCTGTTCGCGCTTTCTACTGCACGCACACGAACGGCTGCACCGAGTATTGCACATAGTGAATACGAATGATTAAAAAAAAAAGTTTTAAAAAGCTGTGGATTCGAGAAGGGCAATCATCGCACCCAGAAATTACATTAAAAATGTACAGTCATCAAATATGTGACAAACATCACGTGAGCGCTAAGCGGAACGCAAGTGAAAGCTCGTGTCATCTGTTTTGAGTATTACCAGGACTAGGTAAGGTCTTAGGTATTTCCATGTCCATGCTCAGAGCTGCGAACGTGTCCTTCGTATTTTATTTGGGGAAAAAATAATACAATAATCAGTTTATATTGTTCGTCATTAGCAGGGGTGGCCAGAGTAACATTGAGTTAGAGCCGCAGACAGAACTAGACAAGTTAAGAGACCAACCGGAAAAAAAAAGGGGGGGGGGGGGGGGCATTTTGATTAATAGACGATTTGGAGGAAAACAACCCTTTCCAAAAGGGACAAGCATAATTGTCGACTACACCGAATAACACCAGGCAATATAACGTTTGTTCAACAGCTAAGCAAAAATTATTACATGGTTCTGTAGCCAGCCACTGCCCCTGACGCCCGTTATCTGTATACGGTTAGAAATCCTTTCTAGAAAAATAAAGGAAACAGGATAACTGAGTACACCTATGTTTTCAAAAGGAGTCCAGTTGCATGTACGGTGTCTAGTACAAGGCTGCCAAGACTGTGAGCTTCTTTTTTTTTTCATTCTAGAATTTTGTTTGGTTTTGGGCACAGGAAAAAAAAGAGAGGGCACGCTTATTAGGGAGCCACGAGGCTGCAGTTGAACCCGCGAATAGCCGCCGTTTGGCCACCCCTGCTCTAGAGCAATCCTGTGCACCTATATCAATAAAGCATTTATCATGTCTAATATTATATACTTCATTTCACCTTAAGACCAGAGGCAGCCGATCTTAGGATCAGGGATAAACAAAACACCTCCAAAAATGTATCGAAATATGAATACCAAGTACTTAGACAAAAAAAAAGTTTTATAACAAATTCATTACACTTTATGGAAATGTATTCAATACACGATACAAATACACTGAGAGTCTTGTATCATCTTCAAAATCTTTGGCAAATAGATGTTGGTCCCATTGTCTGACATCTTTGACTTGAAATTAATCCCGGGAAAAAGAAGACCGTGCCCGAATAAAGAGTGCAGTCTACAAGTATATACCAAAAATCAAGCGCTTAAAAGGAAGTTGCAACTCTAAAAGAAATGATCTTTGTCATGAGATAGGCGGATACAACATCAGGAAACAATGTATATTCATAACGAGCTTAATCTGAAAAGCTTAGCTGAAGCAATCAAGCCATTTCTAACAGCATACTGCTAACGCGACGTAGAAAAAGAAAATGAAATCAGTAATTCAAAACGTCAATATTCCTACCCAGCCCCGTTCATTCCTTGTTCTACTCTTCTTTTTTCTTGTTCTGTTTTTTTTTCTTTTTTTTTTTCCATGTTTATCGTGAGCAAAGCGCGACTTTTTGCATTTGACTCCCATCGCGAAGAGCGCATGGGAGAACAATGGCCGAAATTGTTTTCGAGCATTAACTGAAATACTCGATTTTCAGCATTCATATACAATTGGCAAATACACCGGCAATGTGCAATTAAATACGAAATACAAAAAAAAAATACTTAAAGTGTTTAAAATACGTATTTCGGGTATTTCTATTCGAAATACTGCCCGTCCCCGCATGGGACCAATCAGACAGCTTCAAAAGTGCACCATCGTGGCCTTCGCCAGATCTCCATACTTGTCCTAACATCGCTGGACCAATCAGAAACAGAAAAGGCGCAGTGATTCAATTTTGACTCACGTCAATAATTTATACTCATTTTTTTTTTACTTTCCGTGGTTAAATTACAGCTTCAGACGGGTACGGTGCGACTTCCTGAGTTCGCGCTTGTCGCCACGCGATTTGTCCTTGAGAGGTCTTTTCAGCCAATGCAGCAATCTCGTTGTTTGTGGAGCGATAGTAACATACTCGGAACCCGCCTCTCCCTGCGTTTTACAGCGAAGCTGTATATGGCTACGTTTACATGGATGCGACTGCAGCGCATCGGATCCAGTTAACGAATCGAATCGGTCCATGTAAACAAGTCGGATCGGATCGGATCGGATCGGATCCGATCCGCTGGGACGGGGTGGTTTGAGATGGTCAATCCGAATCGGGACTCTTCATGTATACGCTAGCGGGTCGAATCGAGTGCTCGATCGAGGGATTACGGGAGCTTTGCTTCGCCTGCCGCTAGGCAAACCGGTCACCTCGAAAACAATCTGAAGGTCACGAGGTTTGCGTTGTGATCCTTCGACACGAGGTGCCGCTGCTGGCCGATCCGAATCCATGTAAACTTAGTGGTTGAAGTGGATCCGATTCTCTAACTGGATCCGATGCGCTGCTGTCGCATCCATGTAACCGTAGCCTATGACTCGTTGGTTGGATTTTCTGGAGTCCGTCGACAGAAGAGTAGTTAATAGAAAACCATCGCGCGCGCCTTATCACCGTTCCTGCGCGCCTTGTCATCTGCCATGTGGTTTTGACACTTGCTTCAATGAGAAAACCACAGATCGTTTCAAAACCACGTGATAGATGATAAGGCGCGCGCGAACAATGCGAAGCACGTAGCGCTCCCCGCATCTGTTTCTCGGTAAAGATGGTGATTGCAGAAGCAGCCGCGGCAACCGCAGAGTACGAAGCGGGGAATGACGTCACTAACCCCGTTAACAATGCGAAGCACGTAGCTCTCCCCGCATGCGTTTCTCGGTAAAGATTGGGGCTGCATAACTGCCGCGGCAACGGGAGCGTACGACGTCTTTAATATATAAAAAGGTTTTGGTACAGTGCATTTACTTTTCTTTCGCCAATCATTCGTTATAAACCCTTCACCTGTTTACAAACTTGAATTACCGCTTGCGTCCCCGGCGACTTCCAATCGCACCGTCTTTGCAAGCCTGTTGAGCTTGCTTATGTATGTCACTAGTGCTAGAAAGCATAAATGCTACTCGGACAACAAAGTTGGAGATTTAACGAGGGCCTTCGGCAGTACAATATTATATCTTGGAGGAAGCAAGTTTGTTTACAAGAATACTCAAAGCAGTTTAACAGATCTCGCACTGCTTCGTTCTTTTAGCGTTCACCTGGGGAATTGGTGGACAAGCGTTTCATCTACATTTCAAGCAGCGGTGTTTAGGTGGCATTTGGTTAAGGGTTAAGGGTTCAGGGAAGATGCGGAACAAAAAACGCCTTTCAAAACATGTTTCTTTTTATTCTTTAATGGTGTTTTACTATTTTTGGATATTCACATTTTATGGATGAAATATTAAGTGTGGTTTATGGTAAGAAAATTAGTCATATACGCACTTAAAGAACTCCCGGCAACCCAGAGCAGCATAAATTTCTGCCATTCTCGTGCGCGCGGTTCTTCAAATTGAGACGTCGCCCGCTTATGTTGAGAAGTAGGCCCAGCCCTCTCCCCTACATCACAGTCTTCTGTGGCTTTATTTTCTCACTAGAAATTATTAACAAATATATATATATTACCCGCCGCGAAACAGTGTCGCTACACATCTATGGTAACATTCTAACCGGTTTTAATAAACAAGTTATTCAATTTCTGCACCTGTGGCTGTCCACAAAGAAAAAAACATCTTTGCTGGTCTTCTTTCCGCACTCTAGAAAGACGATACTTGACTTCAGCTCTGCCCACTCAAAAATAGAAAAGAGGGGTATTGCCGATTCATGCCTTGGATCGGCCCTCAAGAAGTCGTGCGTGCACTCGATGGAAGACAGTTTGACGGGGCAGGTGAATAGACATAGGATGTCGGGCCTTTCGGCCGAGGTAGCGGGCTCCGTTTTGAAGCAAGCAAAAAGGTATAAAAAGATAGGCAGGTGGTGGAGAGAAGCCGAATGGTGTCAGTCCCCTACCTTCATCGGCTTTCCCCAGCCTAAAACAGGTCGGAAGTCGGTACGGGATCCCTGTTGGGTCTTCAGCTCCACAAATAATGAGCCAGATATGCGCGAGAGTCAGTGCTGGCGCGGAAAAAAGTCCGCAAGCTAAGTGCACAGAAAGGCATCAAAAGCAATTTGTGATCTGTATATCGGGTGTCGTCTACTAAATACCTCTGTTGTGTGGAAGATCTGACGTAGGCCAGAAAAGGGGGGGGGGGGGGGGGTATTTAAACCTGTGCGTGGTGGCAGTACTTATGCAGCTCAGATTACGTCTGTGCTGCCTGGTTCTATAATCATTGAACTCTACCATTAAAAGGCTTCCACGCTGCCTTCTTCATCGGTTTCAACAACCCTTTCTTCAGTCGCTCAAGGTTGCGGCTCCATCCTCCGCCGTGATCTCGGCTTTCGGGAAACACTTCCCCTTCTCATTTTTACCATTCTTTCTTCTATCAGCTGTTATCCAATTTACCTTCATCCCCCCTCCCCCAGCTAATAGTAACCGTCTGGCCTCTGGCTATATCATATACACATTAGCATTCCCTCTTTTACAAGCATTTAACCTCTCTCTCTCTCTCTCTCCCTGTATGTCTCCCTCTCTATCTCTCTTTTTCAGGGCACGCTTACACCGTTTTGGCCACGGTCGATACAAAGAAAGCTATCACTTCGTTGATGCTTCGCCGTGTCACCAATGATGCTGGACGCAGTGATCAGAAACAAGTCAGCCCGCCGCGCAGCCCCGGAAAACTGCAGAAAAACACGATGAACACGTTCGAAACACGACTTAAACTATGTTGGCTACTACTTCCACCACTGCGTGGCTAGTGTGGCCAGGATTGCGAAACTGTAACCTTGGCAAAAAAAAAACACGCTTCTGGGCGCAGGGGAGGCGGAAGGAGCGAGAAAGAAGGTGAAGTGAGAGAGGAAATAAAACGTTCGAAGCTTCAGAAAGGGGGAAAGTGAGTAAGGGTGGCTAGTTGGCGAGTTGGTTGCTCATCTTGGTGTAAAGCGCGAAACACATGTACGACGAAACCTTCCGATCCGACGTGCGGACTGCTAGATTGACCTTTGGGGGGCGACGGTTTTCGTAGCATCGGAGAGCGTTGAAAACCCTCGCCTCCAACCGTCGTATTGCCTGGTCGGACGTCGGATCGGACGGTTTCGTCGTACATGTGTTTCGCGCTTAATACACCAAAAAATCACGGCCGAACACGAAGGAAGAACTGGTCAGGACGCCATGAAAGGGAAAGTGAGTTGTCGAGGTACGTTATTGGTCAGTCAGTCAGATGGACTAAATCCCTTTTAAAAAAGGGCGGGCCCTTCTTAGAGTACCTCTGGTACCGTGAGTAAAATAAAATAAAATAGTCACTTCTGGTGTGCACTGTTTTAATGTAGTTCAGTTGGTTCAGGTGTTTTTTTTTTTTTTTTTTTTTCATGCGGGCAGTTTCGCGGTGCGACATAGTCGTTCCCACGACATTAGGCGGCGCTTTGTTGCTTCCGTTGGATCTGCGTGCGTGTTTTCTCGTGTGCCGTTTCCACGGGCTTCGCTGTACCTGTCGGCCTCATCTCCGTAGCCAAGAGCCTGTTTCATTCCGCACAGAATCGCCCCATGTCCCTTGTTTGATGTTGCTGCACTGCGTTAAGATATGCTCGATAGTCTCTTTGCCGTCGCCGCAGAGCTTGCACCTTGGATTGTCTCCGTAGAGTTCAAATTTTCGTCTTTGGGTCAACAGAGAGCCCGTCCGAGACTTGAACAGCAGCGCATTGGTTCTGTCTTCCCGGTACTGTCGATAGGGCGCCAGTTCCCCCTGAGCTTTCGGTACAGTTGGAAGCTGTGCTTATACGTTTGCCTTCTCCATCCTTCTATCGCGCGTATTGTCCTCACCCTCTCCCGCTCTGTCGTCGCCAGCTTTCTTGCTGTGCCCCCACTAAATTTGAAGTCTATGACTGTTATTCTCTTCACCCATCGTGTCCTGGACCCCAGATACCGGATGTGATAGTACATCCTTCTGGCGTAGCATCTCTTGGGGAGGAACTTTAATCTGCCCATGTATGAAAGCTTTGGCCTGGCCTCTCTGATCTCGTAAGTGGACCAACCCATCTCTCCGGTTATCGCTGCATTTCCTGTGCAGCTGCTTCTCTCAACAGCAATTTCCCCAGTTCGTATTGATGTCTGTTCATACTCTTTACTACAGCCTCGCTATATGCAAGTATTTGGTTTTATTTATGTGTAACCTAAACCAGCTCGCCTTCCTTGTCTTTGTCTTCAAAAGATCCATCGAGCTTATTCATCCGCAGCAGGCAAGTTAATACATAAAAAAAAAAAAATTAGTCGTTAGTTGTTTATACAGCAGGAGTTTAGTCTGCCAGAACATGGCGACATTGTTACCCACTGTAGATGAGCAATTTAGCCAGTGCGGTACAACCGCTAGTCTGGGGTCTTTAACGTGCGCCACGCAGTAGTGATACACGACCGCACGCCGGTACGATGCTCATCCAGATCGAAACGGGCAGGGGTGGGGCTCGAACCCAGGATCCCTGGGTTCTGCAGCGCGAGCTTTCGCTCCACGTGCTCCGAGCTGGGTGTGCGCTTTAGCCCACTCGGCCACCGATCGAGGTTATTCATCCGCAGCAGGCAAGTTAATACATCCTTTTTAGTGAAAAACCTGAGACTGAGGTAGTGACAGACGACGACAGGGAAGAGAAGGAACCGTTCTCCTTCTCTTCCCTGTCGTCTTCTGTCAATACCTCAGTCACGAGTTTTTTCGCTAAAATGTTTGATATACACCAGCTCACTTGTGCCTTTACGTTCTGCTCATTTATACATCCCACGGTCAGCCGTCTTGCTACCTTCCTAAAGTTGAAATAAGACGTTCAATTGTAGTATTTTAAATGAATATTAAAAACAACCACCCCGATAACTGTAACTTACGTTCATTAATACCCCATTCACACGGTCAACATAAAGGTACCTTTAACATAGGTTCCTTTGCTATCGGCGAATCAGCCCGTGCTCATAGGTCGCGAGCTCACGCCACGCGCGGAAGATCGTTAATTGATTGGCCGCAGAGAATAAAGGTCCCTTAGCTAAAGGTACCTTTACGGTCATGTGGATGGGGTATAAGTTTGGAAGGAACAGACGTAAACACATGGCATCTTGGGGAACAGCGTTGGCAAACAGCGGAAGCGAAACGTCGACCGTTTTCTTGGAAAAGCCCGATTCACCATGTTGCGCTCTTACTTTTCATTTGGCACTTGCGACGTCGTGCACCGCAGCTTCCACCTTCTTTATATTTTGCCACACCAGCGACATCGCAACTGCGAAATCAAAAGTAAAAGCGCCAGATGCGAATCTGGTATTACCGCACCACTTCACGGCGCGGTATCGCCCTGGCGTTCCCACGCGTAAGTGCGTCCAGCGTCTTGTAATCCGAAACGCTTGACGCACGACGTCAACGCTGAGATCTGCGACTCACGTAGGCACGTGAACAGAAACATGCACCGACGGAATCAGCCGGCCCATGACTACGCCGCCGACCGTTATCGGTTTTGTTACGCACTATACCTCGCTTCACCAATACAAAAAAACGATTAAAAAAAGAAAACACGATGTGCGAAGGTTACCTTCATGTATAACGGCCAAGGTTATACTGAAAACGTTATACCAATTAACATTTTGTTATACATAGCTTTACCTTTTTTTGTTTTTTGTTTTTACATGGGTCATATATAAAAAGTAGTCTTACAACACTGGGCGCACCGCTATGTCGGCACGAATCTGGTCGCGGCCGCAGGCTTGTTGAATTCGGGGAAGTGACGACCGGCGATAGACAAGACCCTGAAAGCAATTCTCCGCAACCTGTGAGCGCTCGGAAATGTTCCCTTTATTATTCGTTTGCATTGATGCGTGAGTCCCCGTGGGGAATGCCTCTTCTTATTTTTCTTCAGAAACTGTCGCACAACAAAAGATGCCACCCGGCCTAACGAACCGGGATCTTGCCGGCTCAAGTCGGGCTTCGTACCTACTCACCAACTGTTCGTGCGGGGCCTTTCTGACGCGTGAAGACGCATTTGGATACGCGGAATGCCCTGGGGGGTGGTGCTTACTCTGCAGGAATCCACCAGCGCAGCACAGCTTGATAGGTGAGCTCCAAATTGCAGCCCGTCATTTTCGTGGATTTTTTAAGTGCCGTGAGTTAATTCTATTAAGTAAAAAGTTAACGTCTGTAAAGACCCTAAAATTTTTGCGAGTTTGCGAGAGTTTTATAATATTTTAATTTAAAAAGAACAACATATAAGGGTGGTCGAAAAGGTAATACAATACTAATTGTGTGTACTTGCCGGCCAAAGTCGCTCAGGAGCATTTATTAATTTTTAGCTTATGTAATACCAGTACAAAATAAGGGACTCAAAAAAGGATGTTACAAATTACAGGCCGATTTCTCTAACATCTAGTTGTTGCAAACTACTTGAGCACATTTTGTATTGTCAGATAATGCAGCATTCTAGTGGCCATGATTTTTTCATGGATTCTAAACATGGGTTTAGGAGGAGTTATTCTTGTATCACATAACTAACAGAGCTTTATTATGATCCTGTTATGTCCGTTGATAGAGGTGGACAGACTGATTGTGTATTTCATGATTATAGGAAAGCGTTTGACACAGTTCCGCACTCGTTCTTACGTCACATATTGAATTGTTTGAAAAATAGATCTTACCACACAAAAACTGATTCCCTTATACTTGAGGTCACGTCAGCAATCTGTAAGTTCAAACGGCGGGACGTCCCATTTTGTTTAAGTTACGACTTGTGTAAAACAGAAGTCGGTTCTGGGGCCATTGTTGTTCTTAATATTTACTATCGATATTTATGTCAATCTGACTTCCCAATTAAGATTATTTGCGGATGCCTCCGCTGTGTATGCGCGTATAAAGAACGGGAAGAGTTCCAGACAACTGCAGGTTGACCTAAATCTAATAGTACACGGGTGTCATGCGTAGGGGATGCAGCTTGACGGAAAGAAATGAACTCATTTCACTTTCACACGTAAAAGAAAAAAAAAAGTTTGAGACACAGTATTATTTAAGAACGAGCTAGTAACAAATAAGAATTAAATAAAATATCTCAGAAAAATTTTGTCATCCGACTGCATATGAAATTCACAGATTGGTGATGCTATTAAGAGGGCGGTTTGCGCACTCGGGTTTGTCCAACGAAACCTATAAAACGCTATGCAAAAGAAAAAGAACTAGAATATCTTGCCCATGTACTGCCCACTTTATATTATGCAAGCACTGTGTGGAACCTTTCCCCCAAAAAATGCTTTGGTGGCTTTGAAAAATTCTAAATTGCAATGCATGTTTTGTCGTCGGCCAGTACGACCATTTTTTTAGTGTGGCTAACATAAAACAGTCACTAGAATTGTGGTCATTGATTGAATCTAAGGCAAAAAATATTACGTTTGAAATTTTTATACATTTACCATGAAGCTACTGGTATTAATTGCTCAGCATACCTCTTAAAGCCAAATTATTTACTCAAATGGAATGATCATGTGTAAAAGATACGCCAAAAATTCTACCAGGACGGAGCTCTGCAAAAATTCGATTTCGTTATTATTCGCCACCTGAAATGATACCTTCAAGGAGCTGCAGAAGTTTTCTAAATACAGAAATGATAAAAATCATGTCAAGTGTTCTGCCGAAAGCATCTTCTGCACCAATATTGCGTGACGTCCAGATTCCATGTTTCTCTTCCTCTTTATATAAACTCGAGAAGTTTATATAAAGAGGGAAGTGAAGTGCAATTAAACCTCCATTATAGTGCGACCTCAAGAGCGAAGTCGGCTCAATGCGAAGAGCAAGGTTGTCTGCTTCTTCTGGAGGGGTTATGGTGACGTCAGAACGCCCAGCTCTGATTGGCTCTGATTGAAGGGTAGTGGGTAGGCCTCAATGCTAGCGCATGCCTTGAGGTCTACCCACTATCCTTCGATCACAGCCAATCGGAGCTCGGCGTTTTAGAGCGCAGCTCTTAGGGGCGCGTTTCCAGCCTGAGCGGCGTCGGCGTCGGCGTAACCGAAGGGGGGGGTCACGTGACCCTCCCCCCGAGGTCACGTGACCCCCCCCCCCCCGAGATCACGTGACCCCCCCCCCCCGAGCTCACGTGACCCCCCCCCCCCCCCCGAGGTTACGTGACTCCCCTCCCCCCCGAGGTCAGGTGACCCCTCCCCCGATATCACGTGACCCCCCCAGATCAGGTGACCCCCCCCCGATCACGTGACCCCCCCCCCCCCCCGAGGTGACGTGACTACCCGCAGGTGACGTGACCCCCCTCAGTACCCTTCCCTACTCCTCCTCAAGAGCTGCGCTCCAATTCGGCGTTACAGAAATTTGTAAACGGCTTTCATTTTTTTCTGATGTCACCTTAACCCCTGCGTAAGAAGCAGGCGAACTTGCGCGCCGCATAACACCAAAAACGACACCAATAACTAAGCATCTGCATGCAAATTGATCGTGAAAGGGGTTAACCAGTACGCTGTTCATCAACATGGTGTAGCGCGGCTTACCGGAAGTGAGAAGTCGTTTCCTGGAACCGCGTGTTTGTCCGGGTCTTTTAACGCGTGCAGGAAGATTTACCTCAAGGATTGGTTTGTTTCCCTGGACAAAAAAAAAAGAAGAAAAATATAAATCCAGAAAAAAAAGCTTATCGACTGCTCTGGAATCAATTCCTCAAGGCGTAGCTCTTCCGAACGACTGCACGGAGCCAAAGCTCTCATGCCGCCCTGGGCTGTGCGTTACATAATATATATACAGGCTGTTTTTTTGTTTTTGTTTTTTAAGCTTACCAGATTTGTTTAAAAAAGCCGTGAAAGTTACACTTATGCCGCTTGTGGAGGTGAATTCTATGACCAGGGGGACATATTATAGGGGGCTAATCGTAACAATCAGTCGAATAATTAACTAAAATTCGTTAATTAACTTTTTAATTAACGAAAATAGACATATGGTTCCAATTAGAAACTTGCTCAGCGTCATCGAAAACCTCCAAATCAGTCATTTTGAGAAAGGCTTTCGGCGCGTGAGAAGCGTAGTATTGTACTACAGTTTCCACTCGTGGAGCAGGTACAAGGCTGGGGCTAGATAAGAGACGGAAAAATCGCGCGGGCGCCTTATCGCAACCGCTAGCTTTGTACCTGCTCCACGAGTGGTAACTATGGTGCACTACTACGCTTCTCACGCGCTCAAAGTCTTTCTGAAAATGACTGATTTAGTGGTTTTCGATGACGCTG
Source organism: Ixodes scapularis (assembly GCF_016920785.2). Taxonomy (NCBI): domain Eukaryota; kingdom Metazoa; phylum Arthropoda; class Arachnida; order Ixodida; family Ixodidae; genus Ixodes; species Ixodes scapularis. The sequence goes on from NW_024609880.1 coordinate 93,003,894, forward strand.
AGCAAGTTTCTAATAGGAACGATATGTCTATTTTCATTATTTAAAAAGTTAATTGACGAATTTTAGTTAATTAGTCGACTGATTGTTACTATTAGCCCCATATGATATGTCCCCCTGGCCGTATAACTCACCTCCAGAAGCGGCATAAGAGTAACTTTCACGACTTTTTTTAAACAAACCTGTTAAGCTTAAAAAAAAAAACACCCTGTATATACATATTAATATATATATATATATATATATATACATATATATATATATATATATATATATATATATATATATATATATATATATATATATATATATATATATATATATATATAGATATATATGTATATATATATACCTACAGCCTACAGCACTTCCCGTTCATTGGGCATGGCGAAGTGAAACCGACCACGATGCTGACCGAATTCGTCCTTTTCGCTGTTCAGGCGTTCCTGTTCTGCTGCGGTCTCGCTAGCCCTGCTGGCCTGCCGCCGCCGCTCCGATGCCCTGCCGCTGCCTCGTCATCTCCGTCCTTATCTCACCTCATGCCAGTACCTCCACGCCTGCCGGAACCCTATCTTCCCATCCACATCGGCGTGGCGCTGCGATCAGTGACGTCACCTTCGGCGGGAGCTATAAACACCGGCCTACAGCACTTCCAGTTCATTGGGAATGGCGAAGTGAAACCAACCACGATGCTGACCGAATCCGTCCTTTTCGCTGTTCAAGTTCGTTACGCACATTGCTCAGTAAGATCTAGCAATAGGTTTCTTGTTATTTTGCCATGCCCAGGCACTTGTTTGTGTATCATGTATGATTGCTTTCTTGCTTGTCGGCTCCTGCTTTGTGGGGACGTTGAATCAAACCCTGGCCCCGACAGTGATTGCTTGCTAGATAACATTCTCAAAGGACAAGCTGAGATCCTTAATGGTATTCACGACTTGAAGTCACAGCTAGTTGCTTCCGATGCAGTAATAGCCTCCCTTCGTACTAAAGTAACTGAGCTGGGAAGACTCCTGCAACTCATGAGCTCTTCTACATCCAAAATAGATGATCTCGACAGCACGTTAAGTTTGCTCCAGACTAACACAGCACAACAAACTGAAAAACTTGTTGATCTTGAGGACCGTAGTCGTCGCTCTAATTTAGTGATTTATCGATTACCAGAGCCAAATAATGAAACTGACCTTCAGCGTAAAGTTCACGTAGTCGGGGAATTGTTTGAGAAGAAACTTGATGTGAAATGTTGTTCAATTGGTAGAATTCACCGACTCGGTCGAAAGAAAGCTAATCGTCCGGTCATTTTGTACCTCCAAGATTATAACGAAAAGCAGGCTATACTGAAGAACGCTAAAAAACTAAAAGGCACGCACATTTTTATTGAAAATGACTATTCACGTTGCACACTTCGAAAGCTTAAGCTGCTGTGGGAGAGTGCCTGGAGTGATAAAGCTGATGGAAGGCATGTCTTTATGGTTAACGATAAACTTCGCATTGATGACGACACGTTTATATGGGATGACATCAAGAACGCACGGGTTAAAATTTCATCTACGCACCACCAACCTGAAAGCACGTGACATCACCGGCACTCTCGACCACAGTACTTGCGCCTTCTAAACATTAACGCCTGAAGCATAATAAACAAAACTGTGGAGCTTGAAAGTGTAATGCTTTGTCATGATCCTCACGTGACAGTATTAACTGAGACGTGGCTAAGCGATGAAATTGATGACCGTGATATAGTTGCTGGTTCATACAATATATACCGAAGAGATAGACCCTCGCGTGGTGGCGGTGTAGCCGTCATTTTAAAAAGCAGCCTATCTGCTGTAGTGCTAGATCAAATGACTGATCATGAAAGCCTGTGTCTTCGTGTTACTTACGGGAAGGAGTCATTCATCTTAATCGCTGTATATCGCTCACCCTCATCAAGCAATGAATACCTGGCTAGGCTTTATGATTATATACTCAAGTATTCCAAGAGCTGCATGCTATTGGTTGGTGATTTTAATTTACCTAACGTTGATTGGCATAATTTATCATTCTCCTCACCCTCTGACCAAACCATTTTCGACATTGCGTTTGCCTGTGACCTTTCTCAAGCAGTTAATGTACCCACACGTGTCCAGGGTGATTCATCGTCCATTTTAGATCTTGTTCTTTATAGTAGGTCTCTGTCTGAGGTACAGGTATCAGTGGAAAATGGTTTGTCCCACCAGAAGCTTGTTTCTTTCTCCTGCCTCATGGGCAGCTCGGATGATTCTATGGCCCAGAAGCGCAAAACTATTAAAGACTTTTCTAGGGCGAATGACGAATCTGTTCTAGATTACCTTGAGTTATCCTTAGATACATTTTCTTGGAACGACGTTAATTATTTGTGGAATAAATTTAAATCAATCTGTCATTTTTGTCTTCGAAACTTTGTTCCTAATAAAAGTAAATATGTGCGCCGCAAAAACCCCTGGATGACACGCGAAATAATTCATCTAGTACGGAAAGTAAAAAGAAACCGTAGAAGTCGAGTTCACATTTCCTCCCTCCCCTGCCTAAAGCGAGCACTAGCAGCTAAAATTCGCACAAGTAAAATGGTCTATCATTCCAATACACTCACACGATCCCTTAAGACAGATCCAGCGAAGTTCTGGCGACACCTCAGCTCAAATCAACAAAAAACTGTCGATTATGTCAAAATTGGGGAAATGTTGGTTCACGACAAACAACAAATAGCTACGGAGTTTAATCTTTTCTTTCAGACAGTGTTCTCGAAGTCTTACACTAGACATTTTTCCTTTAACGAAGAAACTGAAATAAGCTCAGAGTTCATCACGTTTGAAGGTATCTTTTCTATGCTACTTAATCTCAAACCTAAATCGTCAAATGGTCCTGATAATATACCAAATGCATTTCTTCGTCGTTACGCTGAGTGGATTTCTAGATTCCTTGTTGTTATCTTCCAGATGTCATTTTCATGTGGCGTTGTTCCCTCAGATTGGCGAATTGCTCGGGTTGTACCCGTTTTTAAAAAAGGAGACCCTACAATGTTAACGAATTATCGCCCAATTTCACTCACCAGCTCTTCGTGTAAACTACTGGAACATATAATTTCTAATTACATCAATGATTTCCTCGATAAACATGAAATAATCTCGCCTTTTCAGCATGGGTTTCGAAAGGGACTTTCTACTACTACTCAGCTCATTTCAACTATTCATTCTTTTGCTTCTATAGTAGATAGGCCTGGTCAAGTCGACGTCATCTTCCTTGATTTTAGCAAAGCCTTCGACAGAGTTCCTCATTCCGGTCTCATATACAAACTAAATGAGATTGGCCTTCCCAGCGCAGTTGTTTAATGGATTTCAGCTTATCTTCAAATGCGAAAACAATTCGTCGATGTAGTCGGTCACCATTCTGATCCTCTTCCTGTAATTTCGGGTGTTCCGCAAGGGAGTGTCCTTGGCCCTCTTCTTTTTTTTCAATTTTTATTAATGACCTCACTTTTTGTATAGATAAAATCGTGAGTATTCATTTATTTGCGGACGACTGTCTATTGTTAAAGGATATTAACTCTACTAGGGACAAAGTTGTTCTGAACGAAAGTCTTAATGCAGTTTCTAGCTGGTGCGATCGTTGGGAGATTAAGCTTAACCAGGAAAAGTCCTTGTACATGCGCATCACTAACAAAAAGTCCTCTCATCAGTATGAATACTTTATTGGTGATAACTACATCTTTCGGACGATGAGCTTTAAATATCTTGGTATAACAATTTCTAGCAACTTATCTTGGTCCTCACACACTAAACACGTTTGTGCAGCTGCCCGTCGAAAACTAGGTATGATAAGGCACAAGCTTAAGCACGTGCCTTCTCATGTGAAACTTTTAGCCTATAGCACATTGATAAGAACGAAGTTAGAATACGCCTGTACAGTCTGGGATCCATTCACAAAAAAAGATATCAAGATACTGGAAGATGTTCAAAAGCAAGCAGCTTGTTTTATATTTAATCGCTACCACCCGCATGACTCACCTGCTGCCTTAATTCAAAGTAACAACATCATCTCTCTTGAATCACGAAGGAAGCTAGCTAGACTAAAATTTCTTTATCAACTCTGGTTTAACAAGCTCCGGCTTGAATCGTCGTCCTTTCTTCACCCATCCTCGACTAGGCGCACAAGGCATGACCATCCGCATAAAATAACTCCAGTATTCGCTCGAACAAATGCATTTAAATACTCCTTCTTTCCCAGAACCATAACAGAATGGAACAACCTACCTCATCACATATTTATATCTGACAATGTTTTGGAGTCGATTGAGCGTTTGTTTGATGTGTAACGCTTTGCATTGTGTTTTATTTTCCTGTTCCCCACTACCGCCACTCCTCCCAACTTCGTTGTGAGCTATTACATGTGCTTTATTACAATTTTTGCATAATTTTCCCCTATTCCCCTCTCCCATTTTACGGATTACCTGCTGTTGCGTTTTGTTTACTCCACTTTTGTAACCCCCAATCCTGCTTGGGCCGCAATTGGCCTGCAGTATTCCTAAATAAATAAATAAAATAAATAAAATAAAATATTAACTATGGACAGGCACTAGGTTTTTTGCAAACTTTTTTGCAGTAAAACAAGACCCACAAAATGAAAGATGCTTTCTGACAACTTACCTTCCGCTCTCATTGGGACGTGTCAAGAGAATATGTAATGATATTTCCGCGCAGTTTTATTCAAACGTACTGTTTAACAACAAAATTCGCGCCTTCAAAAATGTATTACAACGTACTGCCTCGTATTTGTTGGCACCAAGTGTCATGCGACAAACACCGCCGAGGCCGGCACATTCACTAAATAAAACATCTCGTCGTAAAAGAACTCTTAAAGGTTCTTCGGCTTGTCCAACTTTGCACCCTAAAAGGTTCTTTTAAACACCTCCTAAAAGGGTTATTCGTGAAAAACTTAAGCTCCATTTTTGATGCCAAAGAGTTCTTCATCGCCCAGATGCCTTTCTAGTGCGCCAGGGTTCGACATAGTGCTTGAGGCGAAACCGTTTACCCGAGCTGAAAGAATTCTTGGAACGTCAAAAAACCTTTCAAGAGGGTTCTTCTTTTTTTTTTTTTTTTTTTTTTTAGAGTATGCGATTGAGGCGTCAGTTGTGTTGGTGGCTCCACAAGTCATAAAGCAATGCAACTGCACACGCAGACAACCATCATGAAAAACAAAAGCACAATGCAATCTGCAAATGCGGTGTTCACTAAAGACATTCGAATGGTTCGAATGTGGTCTTGACTTTGGAGTCGCTCGGAAATCTGAGGCACACAGTTTTACATCCTGACTGGCTCGTGTCCTGGAAACAAAATGTAGGTTGCCAAGATCGGCGACGAACAGCCCGTGACCCGAGCCAGCCCCGAGCGCCCGAGTTGCACACCCAAATGATGGCCAGTCGTTTGTTCCGGAAAGAAATCACTGCCATCTATAAGCAAACGACTACAAATAATGCTCGTATGAGTCCCCCTTTAACGCCAATAAGTCGTCTGTAGCAGCGCCGGGGACACTTTCCGCTATTTCCCCTCTTTGTTTGTACGCAAGCAATATTTTGTTAGCGTCTTTGGTTCTGGTAAAACGCACAAGCAAGCAAATGGCTCTATCAATTATGGAACTCATGGAGTACGATCGAGCACGCGCTTGGGACGCATAAACCTGCTGATCTCCACTTAGGGGACTAGATGGCGCGTTGAGCAAACATGTATGAAGTCACCGAAAGAAAGCAGATTGTCCCGCAAGTCAACGTTTGACGGGCTTTTCAACTCCTCCGAGCGCTGGTGCGAACCGCGTCCAGGCCGCTGTTTTTTTTTTTTTTTTTTTTTTTTTTCTTGTCGTCTTAAAAGGGCTTGCTTGTTGCGCAGTAACAGCGCATGCATGGCCTGAAAAGCCTCCTGGGATGCCATTTGGTGTGAAAATTGAGAAAATCCAATTGATCAGGTGTGCGTATGGGCCACGTTCAAATTCCCTATTTTCGGGATTTAAATAAAACACAGGATGATGAAAACTCCCTCAATGACACAAGAAAGTATGTACTGCGCGGGCTAAATTTGCCATCCACAGCGGAGACACCAGGTACCCATTTGGACTCCATTTCGCTGTCTAAACAAACACACAACGCTTATTTTGTTATTTAGAACTCAATATAAACTCTAGACAAAATACATACTATTACTTAGCTTCCTCAATCATGCGATTTGTTTCAATTAACTTATTTCATACAAGCGGAGCCCCTACTTCAAGTAACATGTCTGGTCAGATTACGTTAACACAGTTTTTACAAACCCCGCCTATGCTTCCCCCCCCCCCCCCCCGTTAAACGGTGTTCACCGACAGTCTTAACCTTAACTCCATAAATAAAACAAAGCTAATTAAGCGAGTCAATTTAACTCTCTTAGCTTCCATATTCTCAAGTGCGTTCGGCCCTGCTTCACCAGCGCGCGAGCCGCGACAGTCGAGTCGAACCTCTTACAGACGCTCAGCATCCTCCTCCATCCCTGCCTCCGCATCACTTTTTTTCCCGGTCCCCGCTCTGATTGGCTCCACGACGACCGCAGGTGGGCGGAGCTTACCTCCTGCGCATTTCCCTCCTCCCTCAACCTCCCCACACGCTCCGTTTCCACGAATTCCCCAAACGTGAGGAGAGGAGCTAAAAAAGGGAGGCGAGGGATGACGGCGTACTGGAACGCTTCTTCATATTGTTTATTAATTCTTCCTTCGGCGACGGCCCCAGGAAAGAATTAATAGAAATTAAATACGAAGGAGGAGGAGGGAGGCTGTAAGAGAGAGAGGAGGCTCTCCCAATAAGGCTTCCCATGGAAGCAGCCATTGGTCTGTGGCGGATGTTTGTGACAAGTGCCGCGTTACCCTTTTCTATTTCATTTCTTTTTTTCGCTCGCACTTGGATAAAATGAGAAATGTCAGCTTTCAGTGTTGACAACAGCCCCGTCCGAGCAACCTCTCCCTCTTTCCCTCTGTCCCGACTCGAGAGGCTCCCTTGGCTGTCAACGCCAGCAACGCCAGGGGGACCAACGCAGAGCTAGGCTTGTTCCGCGGAGAGTTCTCTATCTCGGTCGAAGCTTCCGTGTGGCTTGCTGGTTCCTGGCAAAGCGTTGCAGCGCCCGGCATTTTTCCCCACCCCCCTACAGCAGGGTGTTTCTTGGTCGGCAGCAGCACCAGGCAACAGTGGCTTGTGTGGTCGGCGCTTTCCCCCGCGGCCAGGGGGAATTCGGGAAGAATCTCCGTCGTTGCCAGATCTCCAACGCCGCTGCTCCTGTTGAGAACACGAGTGGAGTTTTTTTTCCCCCTTTCCCCCGCAAGCCTGTCATATCTCCCCGCTTTTGAATTCCGTCGCTGTACGGGTCCGCGACAGGCGCGCATCAGCCACTAGTGATACAAGTTGGCTTTATCTTGTTTTTTTATCCCTTTCAATTGATAAGGTCCTTTTTAAGATTATAAATACTCTTTTTTTTCTCTCTCTCTCTCTCTTATACGGTTGAGACGAACTCACTCTGCTCGAAGCCTCTCCCTGGTATTGCTTCTTCAGCCCGAGTTTTTCGAGTGGTTTCGTATTTAGTTTTCCTAACGAACCTTCGCGTTTTGCATCAAAGGAGTCTCAAAAAGTTTTAGCTAAAACTTCTTTTTATTAGGTTTTTTTTTTTTTTTTCTTGCTTTTCACTTATTTGTCGCTGTTAGTAGGAAAGAAAAAAAAGCGGCGCCGGCCGCCTTCTTGTTTCCCCGCGAACATCCCCCGGAGGCAACTTCGGAGCAAAAGGCAGGAAGAAAGTCGACAGAACTCTCGAGACCAAGAACAGAAGAAGAAAAAAAGAACGATGGTATGAAAAAGGGAAAAGCCGTCTGCCAGTACCAGATTTTTCAATAACCGCACGTGCCGTCGGGTTTCCGCGGCAAAATCATCCAGCGCAGCAGCAGCAGTGCCGTCTGCATCGAACTCAAATCAAGCCGTCCAGCCAACGGAACAAGAGGAAACAGCCACCAGCACCGCTGCCAAGAGCCTATACTTTTTTTTTTACTTGTTCCCTATTCTCCCTATTTATTCCATAATTTCGAGTCGAACAAGGGCGAGGAGGAATTGGGAGTAGGGGAGGAGGGAATAGGGAAGGGGTGCGCACCGACGCACGCACGCGGCCCGCACGTCCCCGCCGGTGCTCGTCGTCCAGAAATTGGACTTGTCGGTTGCAGCGCCCGTGGCTGCTGCTTCCCATGCCGTCGCCTCCCCTCGCCGCTGCGTTTCTTCAACACCGGCTGACGCCGCCGCTCCAAAGGCTAGCCCCGGGCGAGACTCTATAAAAAGGGAACGCGCCCCCCAGCATGTCATCCCCCGCCCTGCCGCCTCCGTACCGTCACCGACACCAGCACCAGCAGCAGCAGCAACACTTCATCGGCGGAGGCGAGGACTTTGCGTCGGCGGCGGCCGCGGAGTTTCCGTCGTACGTGGACGACGAACTGGCCTTCCAGTGCGCGTCGGCTGGGACGACCTCGCTGGTCGGCGGTTCGGGGGCGGCGACGACCTCAGCGGCGGGAGTCGGGCCGGCGTCTATGCACCTGGAGGACGGGGGAAGGGACAGCGTCTCTCCCGGATCGCCTTCGTCGGGGGAAGTGCAGAGGCCCGCGTGCGAGTACGCGGCGAGGAGCGCGCTGCCCGGACAGCTTCTTCCTGGGATCGCCTACCCGGCCTGCCTCGCCGGTGAGTTCTTGCTCTGTCCCCCCCTTGCTACCAGCTATACTCTGTGTGTATGTGTGTCTGTTTGTGGGCGGGTGGGATTTCCAATGGGATAACAGAGCGTAATCGCTAGATTCAACACTGTAAAGTGAGTTGCTATGTTGTAGGTTTTTCTGGCACTGAGAAAGGTTATGAATTACACAACGCAATTCGATTCGAACCACTTGTTTCTTGACCCTAGCACTTCACTGTGTTGTTCGGTGCATGATTAGTTATGCAAACGGAAGCGACAGCTTGCCTGCTATACAGCGATATGGGAAAACAAGACTGGAATGACGACGAGGATGAGCTTTAAGGTGTCCGATGTACATGAGTTCGTTTCTTCACTGTGGTTAAGTTTGGGACGGAAGCGTGCTCGTCACGATGGGTGCGACATCATCGTGGTGGTGCTGAGAAAACTTAGATTGGAATTGTCAACCTTGGAGGTGGTTTCTACTGTAGATCGTGACTCATGTATTCCTGCAAAGCACACGAATACCTGTGTAAATGGCTATTTGAAATGTTTTCCTCGAAAACTCCGAGAATTTCTTACTCATACAAAACTTTTTTGGACCGTGTATTGGGGAGGTATGTATACGTATTTGAGCGCTTCTCATATATAATTCTTTGGACGTGGTAAGCCGATTTACATAAGTCATGGTATGAATTCCAGCGCCTCCGCCATAGTCGATTGGTTATCGGCAGTTCTAGAGGCGCATTTAACAGAAGGCAAGCACGCGTCATATCACGAACGCTAAGAATGGAACTGTCCAAAGCACTGTTTCAAACGTTCTGGCCGCCGGTGAGGGGACAGGTGGCCGTACAAACAGACACATGTGAGCGTGAAAAGAGAAGCGATGCAGGAAATATCAGTAATGCTGTGATGGCTCTCAGAGTAGAATTTCAGAAAAGTGGGCTTTCAAATTTTGTGGGGACCCCTTCACACCATTCCGTTTTGTCTACAATTTGTGACGCATTCGTTTCAAACAGTAGCGTTAACAAAAAAAAAAAAAGAAACAGCACGCTCCAAGTCAATTGTAAGCTTTCTTGAACTTCTAGATACCGGGATACGCAGGCGTGTATTGGAACTGGCATGAGAAGTTATTCGCTATTTATCTTTTACCCGAACTAGCACAGCTGCTGATGCTGCGTTTGCTTGGCTTAGTTTTTATTTATTCAAAATTTATTTAGCCCGCAAGGCAAAACAACCAAAAACAATTATGACACCACTCTAGAAAATATCTATTTTATAAACTTCCCCGGAACAGCACCGAAGGTTCTCCATAGGAACTTTTAGCAAACCGTTACCGTGGCCCGCGCACCGGATTACCGGAGCCTTCGAAGCATGCTTTTAAGCGCGCGCCCCGCGGTCACGGTATCACTCAGGCGCCGTGCCGCCTCTTCGAAGGCTCCGGTAGTGCGGCACGTGGAACACGGTAATGGTTTTCTAAAAGTTTCTAACATTTCGAAATACTGAATCCCTGGACAATTTACGATGTTAGTCGCTGCTCGTCTTTCTGACTTCTCGAACAAACATGATATGTTTCCTTACCCTTTCTGATTACCAACTAGATTGTTGGGAATCACAAAAGCAGAAATTCCGTAGTTTTGTAATTGTATACATATTCATAACCAACTTTATGTGAAGCCAAGACCTCCGGCTAAGAATCATTAAAACTGTGTTGCTAGAGTACTCTTTCATAAAGTATAAGATGCACCCAACTGTCTCGCACAAGGCATAATGTTCAAACTTTCGGAACAAAAGGGAAAACGTTTTCCTGATCACAGAATATTCACTGAGCCATATCAGTCCTTGTTTCCCGCAAAACAATATTGAATTCTGCAAAATACTCTTTTTCGCTTAAACATGTTATAATTAAAACATATGTGAAATATATATCTGCTCTTTTTTTGTGTGTGTGTGATAATTGCTGTTAAGTGGGCGTGGGCTTACACATAACACAGCAGGCTTCACAAGTCTGCTAACTTTGTGTTCTGAAGAAACATAATAAAAAAAATTTGGTGTTGAATGTTTAGAAACTAAAAGGTCGGTCGACCTTTGAAGTATGACGACACTGGTTCACGTTTTAAATGCACAAGTTAGCCAGTAACGAACGGAAGCCTTCTAGCGTGTATCACGCAGTAGTGAATACACAACGACACACGGCCGGGCGGCGGTTTTGTCCGGCGGTCGCAGCCGCAGGTTTCCGTTTCGGCGGGACCCCCCGGGGAGGGTTGCGCTGTTTATTGTGCAGTGTTGGAACTAACGCGTTAAAAGTAACGACGTTACTGGTAACGCGTTAGTTTTTTTACTAACGTACAAACGTACTGGTTAGAATCCCAAATGACAAACGAGCAAAGTAATGTCGTTATTAATTTACGGTATCTCCTATCAAATAACGTTACCCGTTACTCGTTACTTTTGATTAAAAATGGCCACATGATTCTTTGAAAACAAGATAATTTTGTTTCTGTGCTTTAGGTAAAAGTGGAAAAGAAACACCAACAAACCTATGTATAAACGGCGTCATATCAAACTCCTTCGGAAGACACTCCTAACGTTCCCTTGCCGTACCCTCAGTAGCCGTCTCGCTGGAAAGAGGCATCCAGAATTTTGACTCAGCGTCCCTAGCTACTCTATCTGGTCACATCCTTCTCTTCAAAACGAATAAACTTTCGTTCTGTCAACAACAAACAGGATAAACTCTGAATTTGGACGCGTTAACGTTCCCACGCTTTGAACCAAAACAAGTGTGTGAGCGGTGCCCTTGTGTTGACGTGTCGTTAATCGCAGATGCGACGTTGGTTTGTGAAAGAATAAAATAACATTTATTTTACCGGATTAACTTTGATTATAAGAAGAGGTATATTTTGCGTACATTATGTGTCGTGCATCCCGTCGTTCTTTTCCAAAGCGGTTACTTCTTCCCAGGCAAGTGCTATGGACAAAGTTCAGTTCTCCGAATTGCGCTCGCGAAGCGTCCTTTGTGCGAGGATATACATTAGACATCCTGCCGACGGGTAATCTTTTATTAACCTGATCAATGCAATGTGAATTTTTTGTTAGTATTTTTGTCGTTATTGAAATTTTGAAATGTTATTATTGTGTGTTGTTCTGAATGGTTTATTTATATTGTTCGTTGCTGGTTTGTATTGTTTGTGAGAGTGTCCAGCGTATAAGTATGATCTGTACCCACTCTTCTGCTGTAATGCTCCGGCGCTGCAGAGTACAAATAAATAAATAAATAAATAATCACACTGAACAAGTTTATTGTTGATCAAGTTATATAGAGGCGGTTTATTATTAACAGCTGTCATATGTTAACAATGAAACACAAAGTAACGACAAACTATTGTAAAGTTAACGTCTGTTAGTCATGGCAAGTAACGACACCGGTATTTCGTTACATTTGCAAAACGGTAACGGAGCTCTGTAACGCGTTAGCTTTTCTCCAAGCTAACAAGTAACGCTATTTTGTTAGCAGTGAGAGAGTGCAGGCGAGCTGGTAATCAATCGTCATCTTGTAAACCCTGAGATGGGGAACGATAAAAAAACGGACGAACACAACAAAATCTCAAGTTGTGTTCGTCCGTTTTTTTATCGTTCCCCATCTCAGGGTTTACAAGATGACTATTTTGTTACTTATTTTCGGTAACGGGCACAACACTGTAAAATATTCTGCCTTGCAGTTGCGTATCTCGGATGGTGTCGGGTATGCCCGGTGCGTGACAGAGACTCTTCGGGTCAGGATTCCGACTTGCGTGTGGCGTCGCAGCAGGCCACCACACGCCTCTCCAAGTAATCAGCGCAAAACACGCGCGTCGAACTGTAATTTTCCGCGATAGAAACTGCTGAGGACCAGTCGAACAAATAAGACGTCACAGTAGAACCGCCCGCAGCTTGGGAAGTTCATTGAAAAATAAGGCCCCACCTTCGTTTCACAGTTTGAACCTCCCAGTTTCATTCACGGTCACCCACAGGTGGCGTCTGATTTTGGTGCTCTTTGCACCGTCAATCCCGTTTCTTACCTCGCCTGCCAATTTACCGCCAACCAAACTGGCGGCTCAATAAAGAGACGTGTGTAAGCAGAGTCTTTCAAGTTCGTTCATACACCGGCTTTTGTAAACAAGAGAGGACTTGATGAATCGAGAAATCGGTACACTGTTTCAACGTCAAATCGTGCAATGACTGTCTGGATCGTATTTTTGATAATTCTGTAAGAACTATATGGGAAAGTCATGTTCTTGGGAAGAACATTTGGCTATATGGGAACGCTGTAGCTAAACTTTTCCCAGAGATATAAAACCGAGAAGCTCGAGGTGTGGACATTGCCGAGATTTCACTATGGTAATTTCCACAGACGCCAATGTCAAACCGACCCAGGCATGTAGGTAATTTTCTTTTCATATATTTTATAGACAATTGACAACATTCGCACCAAATATTAAAAATTCCATTCATATATTTTTATTTTAAAAAAATTACGAAACACGTAAAAAAAAACACGTTTTAGTGACATTTTTATAAATTATTTACCAAAAAACATCTTTATGAAAAATGTATGTTATCAAAGGCAGCTTCCGAGTGTATAAACGAAGTTTGCTAATAATATGACCCGGACAGTCATTGTACGATCAGACGTGGAAATACCAACAGCATTTTTATTGTTCACGAGCAAAGCGATTTTATTTTGTAAGGAATTAAAATATTTTCTATGAACAGTTGATTTTTTTTATACAATCATGCCATAGTATAATCTGCTCACAAACTTATTAGATTTTTCGGTCACGTTCTTGCTCTTCCCTGGAATCGGCGACCGTCTTACCTTTCTTTTATTCCACGGACGGCAGTTCTACTATTTCAGATGTATTGGGCACTTCGTAAATTGCAACGTAAATAAATTTTGCAAATTGAATTTAAATGGCCTGATATAACGCAATATTGACATTGAGTTTTGAAAATTATAAAAAAATTGAAGATGGTCCTATCTTTAAATTATTTTTAAAAATATTCCTGCATTTGATGGACTTTTAGAAAAGGATGCGCATTTTTAATTTGAATGAAAACGTGTACAAATGTTTCATACACCTGTCAATATAATAGATACTAAGTGCCCAAAATTTTATTACTGCGGAGTTACAAAAATCTGAATTTGAATAATTTTTCATTATCTGTCTTGTTTGTAATTTTGTATTACAAAATAAAAATTCCTGGTAAACAACAGGACAGTTCCAGTTGATTGTACTGTATGTGTAGTTTCTTTAAAAATATATTAAGCCCACGGCGACAGTAGTTTCTGTTTTATAACTATTCAAAACGACGACCTCCCGCAAGTCACGAAACGGGGACTTGACGGACAGCGATTTTTTGTGATTTTTGTTCCGAAAAATATGTTTTATATAAAAAAATAGTTAAAAACATTTTCTCGAATGCACAATTTTTTTTTTCGTAAGAATTAAAAACATTTTTTTGACAGGACATGGTTTGATCTTATCTGAAAACCCCCTGCTGCCAAACTGGCTCTGTGGGGGCTGCGTGTTGTCATAAAGAATGTCTTCTTCAAACAACATGTGAACGCCGTTTCGTTTGGCACGTCATAAACGTGCAGTAACACATGGGTATAAACTGGGACTCCCTTTTTAGAACGTCCCTATGAGTGACACCTTGCACGTCCCAGAAGACAGTTCCCATCGTCTTAGGGACAGACGGTGGCGCTTCAACTTTTTTGGGTTGTGGCGAGCCCTTGTTTTGCCAATTCATGCATGCTGTTACTCTTTATACGAAGGGTGAAATGGTTGATCCATGTTTTATAACATCTGATGTCTCTTTGCCAAAATTCATCACTTTCGTCTCAAAACATATTCAACAGCTCAGAGCATCAGGGCTGTGTCAGCTGTCGAGGAATCTATGTTGTAGTAGACATTGAGGAATATTAAATGCTCGTGAATAATTTTCCCAACTCTGACGACACTAATATTCGCCTTGGCAGCAATGTCCCGCACTGCTATTCGTCGGTTCTCAAGGATGACTGTCTGAAAACGTGTGCTATTTACTGGTGCGACAGCTGTCACGCGAACATGTCCATGCGGTAAATTAGTCACAGTATGTCGTCCTTCACTAAAATGTTCACAACATTTGTGCACTCTTGTCTCTGGTATTGCTGGTTCCCCATGCAGGTGCTTGCAATGTTCGAAAAATGATGGCGTAACTTTCTCTATCTTCTGAAATTTGTTTACGCACAGCTCATACTAAGGAACAGACACATTGTGCGCGGCCATGCTAGCTGGAAGTATTGCGCGTGCGTCATAGCTTCAGGTTACGTTAACGTCCTTCTCAAGCTTTATAATACTACACTTGTTCAACGATTTCTTATGAACAAAAGCCCCGGTATATCTTGAACGCCACATATCAGCAAAATGGGCATGGTGATTTTCGAACAAACGAAAAGAATATTTCCATGCCTATATGGTTTCGGGCTTTTTTTATATTCAAATTGTTTGTTGTTTGGTCTCTGTCCCTTTGTGCCTTATAATGATCTCGGTAGCTCGTGCTGCTTCGTGGCACCTTTTGAAGCGCTTCGCTCGGAGCGATCCTCGAACTTTCAAACGTTTCGTAAAAACTCTCCACTGACAGAAACTTCCACATATAGACGTATTCCGCGCTCTCAGAAGTTGTGACAGACTTTGCGGCGAGGGTACTTCAGTGCAGATGTTAGGTATAGGATGACATATTGTCACGAATGACAAGTGATGAGGCGACGAAAACTGAAGTAAACTGAACGTTTAATGGGGCGAACTTGTGCCCAAATTAATAAAAGAAAAAGGAAACAGGAGAAAGCAGGAGAGCGTCGCGGGCGTCGGTGTCGGCGAAGCCGCAGGATCGAGCTCTGGGGCGAGACTGACTCGACAAGTTTGCGGGTGGCCTCTTATCTAGAGTGAGTCACTATCTCGAAGATTCGGCGGAGAAGGTTCGAGCGTAGCGCGCTCGGGGCGAGAATGAACACGCACTTTCCAGAACAACAATAGCAGTGATAAACGATAGAAGGTATGTCAGCAGCAAGAATAAACAAGACTCTTCTACAAGTCCGCGACCCTGCGCGCGGCAATATCCGAGAGTCCAAAGTTCTATCATTCGTAATATGGCTTGAGGCGCACGACGTGGACTACTTCGGGTCGCGGTTGACGTCGTCTTGATGGTCGAGTTTCGTCGGGAAGCACGTCGTAGTTTAAGTCCCCGAGACGGCGAAGAACCTTCTAGGGTCCAAAGTAGCGCTTGAGAAGCTTCTCGCTGAGACCGCGGCGCGGTATTGGTGTCCACACCCACACCCGGTCTCCAGGTTGATAGTGGGCGTCACGCCGGCGAAGATTGTATCGGCCGGCGTCGACATGTTGCTGGTCTTGAATTCGTAGTCTTGCTAGCTGGTGGACCTCTTCTGCCCGTTGAGCAACTACCTGGCCGTCATCTTTTCCGTCGTCGACTGGCTCGTGCGGCAACATAGAGTCTAGCGTAGTCGTCACCTTCCGGCCATACACCAGCTGGAAGGGCGTCACTCTTGTGGTATCTTGTACGGCCGTATTGTAGGCAAATGTGACGTACGGCAATACCTCGTCCCATGTCTTGTGTTCCACGTCGACGTACATGGAGACCATGTCGGCGATGGTCTTGTTGAGCCGCTCCGTCAACCCGTTTGTCTGCGGATGGTATGCAGTTGTCCGACGGTGGTCCGTCTGGCTTAGACGATCTCCTGGGTCAAGTGCGCCATGAACGATGACCCTCAGTCTGTGATCAGGACTTCGGGGGCGCCATGCCGGAGGACGATGGACTCGATGAAGAACTTCGCGACTTCGACAACAGTCCCCGACGGAAGGGCTTTCGTCTCGGCGTAACGTGTAAGATAATCTGTGGCGACGATTATCCAGCGGTTTCCCAGCGTCGACGGTGGAAAAGGGCCCAGCCAATCCATTCCAGTTTGCTGGAACGGTTTGGTTGGAGGGGGAATCGGCTGAAGGCGACCTGCTGGCTTTGACGGCGGTTTCTTGCGTCGCTGGCACCCATGGCACGATCGCATGTAGAGATGGACGGTCTTCGGCAGCTTGGGCCAGTAGTATTTTTCACGTATTCGGGCTAGTGCTCGGCTGTAACCGAGGTGTCCTGAAGTCGGGTCGTCGTGGCAGGCTTGAAAAATCTCTTCTCGAAGGCTGTAGGGACTAGCAGAAGCCACGGCGAATTACTGGCTCCAAAATATTTTCGAATAGCGAAGGTCGGTAGGGCTCGTGAAAAGACACGAGGAACGGTACTTCCTCGTCCTTCTAGATGCTCAATCAGGGCGCGGAGCTCCGGATCGTCTCGTTGAAGTCCTGCCATGTCGTTGGTGTTCACGGCACCTAGAAAACACTCGTCGTCATCCACGTCGGTACAGCCTGACGTTTCGACGGCGGCTCTGGACAAGCAGTCGGCGGCGCTATGTTTCCGTCCTGACTTGTAAACCACGGTCATGTCGAATTCTTGCAGTCGAAAACTCTATCGAGCCAGGCGTCCTGAAAGGTCTTTGAGGTTTGCAAGCCAACAGAGCGAGTGGTGGTCAGTGACCCACCGAAACGGGTTCCCGTATATGTACGGACCAAACTTTGTGATCACCCATACAACCATGAGACATTCTTTTTTCGTCGTGGAGTAATTTTTCTCCACCTTTGACAGTGTCCGACTTGCGTAGGCAATAACTCGCTCCGTGCCTTCCTGTAGCTGTACCAATACCGCACCAAGTCCGGAGTTACTTGCGTCCGTGTGAATTTCGGTTTCGGCGTGCTGGTCGAAATGTCCGAGAATCGGAGGTGTCTGAAGTCTTAGTTTCAGTTCGTCAAACGCCCGTCCTTCTTCTTCTGCCCAGTGAAATTTCACGGTGTCCTTTGTAAAATGTGTGAGGGGCGCCGAAATTTTTGCGAAATCTTGAACGAAGCGCCTGTAGTACGCGCACAGCCCCAGGAATCTGCAAATGGCCTTCTTGTTCGATGGTCGTGAGAATTCGGCTACGACGGATGTCTTCGCGGGGTCAGGGCGCACTCCTTCGCCACTAACGACATGACCAAGGAACTTAATTTCGCCGTAGGCGAAGCGGCACTTCGTTGGCTTGAGTGTAAGCCCTGCGGTCTTGATGGATTGGAGCACGGCCCTAAGCCGTTTCAAGTGCTCCTCGAAGTCGTGCGAAAAAACTACGCCGTCATCCAGGTAAACGAGGCAGCTCTGAGTCTTCAGTCCCGTTAGTACGGTATCCATGACCCGCTGGAAAGTCGCCGGCGCCGTACAGTGTCCAAAGTGCATCACCTTGAACTCGTAAAGTCCATCGGGCGTGACAAAGGCGGTCTTCTCGCGGTCTCGTTCATCGACCTCAGTCTGCCAGTAGCCACTCTTCAAGTCCATCGACGAAAAGTATCGGGTGTGGCGTAAACGGTCGAGGGTGCCATCTATGCGCGGAAGCGGATAGACATCTTTCTTTGTAACAGCGTTCAGTCGCCTGTAGTCCACGCAGAACACTAAGGGTCCCGTCCTTCTTCTTCATCAGAACAATTGGAGAGGCCCACGGACTGCTTGAAGGCTGCATAATATCATCGTCAAGCATTTCTTGAACTTGTTTCTGGATGGTTTTCCCTCCCCTTCACCGAAACTCGGTACGGCGACTGATGAATAGGAGGCACGTCATCGTCAGTAACAATTCGATGCTTCGCAACCGCTGTTTGGCGTAGCCTTGACAATATGGCGAAGCACTCACTGAACTCTGCGAGTACGTCAGTCAGCTGTCGTCGTTGTGGGGCTGGGAGGGATGGGTCGATGTCGAGCTCTGACGGCGTGGTTCCCTTGTGCTGCGTCGGAGAGGCGTCATCTGAGATCACGGTGATCGCGGCCGAGTCCTGAATTTCCTCGACGTAGCCCACAGCTGTAGCCTTTGTAAGGTGCTGCGACTCTTGCCGGAAGTTGGTGATAAGGGCTACGGTACGCCCGTCCTGGAGCTCGGTTACGCCTCTTGCAATGCCAATCCCTCGTCCAAAAAGAAGTTGAACGCTTCCTTCCA
Source organism: Ixodes scapularis (assembly GCF_016920785.2). Taxonomy (NCBI): domain Eukaryota; kingdom Metazoa; phylum Arthropoda; class Arachnida; order Ixodida; family Ixodidae; genus Ixodes; species Ixodes scapularis. The sequence goes on from NW_024609880.1 coordinate 93,022,713, forward strand.
ACAGTGCAGTCCCGCAGGTGGCTTCGTCGGTCCCGACGGGGACAAAGACACTGGACAGCGGCGGCAGGTTTACCTGGCTGGTAAAGACTCGCACTGCAGCTAAAGTCGTTTTGGGATCTTTCGCCGAGGGAACAGGTTTCCGAAGCGTCAGCTTGTTCCCCCCTGAGGTCTATAATGGCGCCGTATTCACACAGAAAGTCCATTCCGAGAATGACGTCTCTCGAACAGTCTTGCAGAATGACGAACTTGACAGGCAGGTTTCAAAGTGGATCTCAACGCGAGCAGTGCACCTGCCGACAGGCGTGATGATGTGTCCGCCGGCGGTTCGTATCTGTGGTGCATCCCATGACGTCGTAACTTTCTGAAGGCGACGAGAGAGTCTCCCACTCAAAACGGAATAATCTGCTCCGGTGTCGACGAGTGCTGTCGCGTCGTGGCCGTCGATGATAACGTTGAGGTTATTCGACACTGTTACAGAAACGTCGTTTCGGGGCGTTGCGGCGTTAGAGTGGGAGAGCTCCGACGATCTTGGAGGATCTTGGCATCGTTCATCTTCGGCAACACCACCTCCCGGCATTGCCGCGCCTAGTTTTCCCGACGGGACGCGATGGGTGACAGGCTGTCTCGGCGAGACCGGCGGAAGGGCGATGGCGAGCGTCGGGGGGATGGTGAACGGAAGGCCCGGCGGGGAGACGACTCAGGAGATGAAGAGCGGCGAAGGTAGTCCTCGATGTCCCGAGGTCGCTCTCCAAGACGTGGTCGAGGGTCGTTGGGCGCGAACCCTCGTAGGCCCAGCTGGCGGTAAGGGCATCGTCGGTAGATATGGTCGGTTTCCCCGCAGTGGTAGCACAACGGGCGTCGATCAGCCGTCCTCCACACGTCGGTCTTCCTTGACGCAACTTGTTCTGGACGAACGTGCGCCCGATCTTCCTGGCGTCTGGAATGCTGCGGCTCTGGAGGCACGCGTCGGGGAGGCGCCATGTACGGACGCGGTGCTGGTGGTGCTCGGCGGACCATTGCGGCGTAGCTTAACGTCGGTTCTTCGGGAGCTGGAACGATGATGGGAGTGTCCGGCTGGCAAGCTCGCTGCACTTCCTCTCGAGCCACCTCGGCAATCGAGAGCGAAGCCGGGCGGTTATGAGCCGGCAGTAGCTTCCCGAGCTCATCCCGGACGACGTCGCAGATGATCTGTCGCAGGTGTTCGACGCCGACACCATCGACATTGGGGCGAGGTGTCGAGACAGCCAGAACCGTTGACACAGCGGCGAGTCGCTGATAGTGCACAGCTCTGACCGATAGCACACGCTCGATGTTCGTAGTCTCGGCCACGAAGCCGTCTACCGTCGTCGGGGGGCTGCGGACAAGGCCACCGAAGATTTCGCTCTTGACGCCCCTCATGAGGAAGCGCAACTTCTCCTCGGTGGCTTGCGGGTCGGCGCGTGTACAGAGTCGTAGCACGTCTTCAACGTAGCTTGTCAAGCTCTCGTCGGGGGCTTGTGTCCGCGTCTGGAGCAGGTCCTCCGCATTCTGTCACCGGTGTTGGTTCGAGAAGGTTCGCTTCAACTCGGTGGCGCAGATATCCCACGAAGTGAACGAAGCCTCGTGGTTTTCGAACCAGTGCCTCGGGGTGCCTTCCAGCGAGAAGTAGAGGTTCTGGAGGCGTTGCTCGGCGTTCCATCCGTTGTGGCGGGCCACGCGCTCATAGTGAAGAATCCAGTCCTCGACGTCTTCATAGATCTCGCCATGGAAAGGTGTCGACGATCGGGGGGCGACGGGCAGGAGAGCGATGGGCGGAGCGGTCATCGTCGCGGTCTTCTTCCTTGATTTCTGCGGCAGGGGTCCGAGTTCCGGCGGTAGGCCTTGATTACGGCGACTTGACCGGGCCTTGGTCTCGTCTTCTGCGAAGGGTAGCCTCCCGGAGCTGAGTACGTCACTTGGCCGGTGTGTTTTCGGAGGGTTACGGTCCACGGACATAGGACGCAATTACCCAGCACCTCCACCAAAATGTCACGAATGACGAGTGATGGGGCGACGAAAACTGAAGTAAACTGAACGTTTAATGGGGCCGAACTTGTGCCCAAATTAATAAAAGAAAAAGGAAACAGCAGAAAGCAGGAGAGCGTCGCGGGCGTCGGTGTCGGCGAAGCCGCAGGATCGAGCGCTGGGGCGAGACTGACTCGACAAGTTTGCGGGTGGCCTCTTATCTAGAGTGAGTCACTATCTCGAAGATTCGGCGGAGAAGGTTCGAGCGTAGCGTGCTCGGGGCGAGAATGAACGCGCCCTTTTTAGAACAACAAAAGCAGGGATAAACGATAGAAGATATATCAGCAGCAAGAATAAACAAGAATCTTCTACAAGTCCGCAACCCTGCGCGCGGCAATATAACAACAGAATGAACTGGAAGCCGTGGCTTGTTTTTCTTAGATCCACTGAATGTTTCCAGAGTTCCATAGCTTCTATACTTCGTTTCAGCTTCGGTCCGAGCGCGGCCGATGTTATGATTCAAAGGGCCAATCAAACAGCAAAGGATGCACAACGTCATGGCGTGCTCTCTGCAGTTGATAGGACCAGCCGGTATTCGCCGTCTCTCTGTGCGTGCTCCTCTGCCGGCTAGTCCTATCAAGCGCAGAGAGCACGCCATGACGTTGCACTCTTTACGCTGTTTGATTGGCCCTTTGGCTCGTAACATCGGCCGCGCTCGGACCGAAGCTGAAACGAAGTATAATCCTTATTTCAAACCCACCTCGCGGCACTGAATTCGAAGGATGTACAATAGGCAGTTCTGTGAAATCGAATCGAATCGAGGTGGTTGAACCTGGAATAGCCTACTTGCGAGAGGGCGACGAGCTGGTATTCTTGTTTAGCAGAATACAGCTTACTACGGAAATCCCAAGCTTAATACAGAAATCTCAACCGGAAGTCAACACACCTATCGACGGGTCAACGGCTGTGCAGAGCCCCGTCGCCGTATACAGTTTAACTTAAGTTTCCATTAATTCTTTTTTTTTTTTGACAGCGGAGCTGTTAAGGAGCGTATCTACCCGGAACGTATCCACCAGCAAAGAAATGATGACACCGAACTCTGGACAGCTATCGCCATCGAGCGACGGCGGCAACCAGACAACTAGTTGCCGGTGTCGCTCATAGATGGCAGCAACCTTTCTTCGGAGGAAGAAGAGCGGGAGCGGAACGAGCAGCGATGCGCGCAGCAGCGCGAATGGTTCCGCAACTGCCGCGAGGCCGCTATCGCCTAAAGTTCCACAGCGTCGAGCGCTTCAGATTCCCTTGCGAAAGAAGAGCAGATCGCTCGCCTGGAAAGTCACCTACGAGAACAAAAGCTTCAGCTCCGCTGCTCTTCCTTCCTCACCAGAGTGGAAAGGCTAAAAGTTTTCTTCAAGCGCTAACATGCCGGATGTCCGTCACGTCCTCAACCAAGGCACGGGAACGAGAGCTGGATTGTCTCGATACTTGTGGTTCAGCGCACGCTATGGAATGTGAGCTTCCGATGGCTCTATAGTCGCTGACAGGTTAAGAACGCAGTAAAGGCTCCGCCTCTAGCACTTGCCCGTTGCCTTCCGCCGTGCTTTGGCTGCACGTGCGACGAAGTGCTATAGGGAAGGTGGGAAGCTCGTGCTAGAGGCGGAGCACGTACTGGGTTTTCAGCCTGTCACTGGCTAAAGTAGATCTCGACAAAATGTACCAGTCGTCTGTGTTGGTTGTCTCTTTTTTTTTTTTTTTGTAAGAGTCGCTTTTGAGAATATTAGCAGACAGTTTACCGTTCCGACTTGGTCACCCGCAGGCGGGGTCCCGGCGGAAGGCGGCAGCGGGGGCTTCTGCTACGAGTACGGCCCATCGGGAAGCTCTTCGGGCGGGCCGCTGCAGCAGGGCTGCGTGCCCGTGGTTCCGTTCGCCGGTCCGTACAAGGTGCAGCGCCGGGCGGCCAACATCCGGGAGCGGAAGCGCATGATGAGCATTAACACGGCGTTCGAGGAGCTTCGCTGCCACGTGCCCACGTTCCCGTTCGAGAAACGCCTGTCCAAGATCGACACGCTGCGGCTGGCCATCGCGTACATCGCGCTGCTGCGAGAGCTGCTCGTCTCCCAGCACGACCCTCTGACGCACATCGACAAGTGCCTCAGAGGCGAGCTCAAGGGGGAACACGCCGCCGAGTGGAACACCTCCGGTGAGCGAGGGACACGTGCGCCCTTCTTTGTGCGCGGGCGGCAAGCTTGGCAATGGAAGCTTGTCTCGCTGACGTAGAGGGACAGAGGGGTTGGTCGGTGTTGATGCCGAAACAACGAAGAGTTTAACCTCGACATTTGTCCTAGGTGGCTGTTCTGCCCAGCTTGGTAAGGTTAGGTTAGGTTAGCCCGGACGTCTGTCCTAGAGCCACTAAATAAGCTGCGCTTAGAGTATCGGCACTCCGTTCCCCGACATTGTTGTGGGCGCCGCCATTTTGGCTCGTATGCAGAACAGACGCAACGGCCGATCGTCATGATTCAAAAGTGCGACTTCCTCAGCATTAGATTCGGTGTTAGGAAGGTAATGTAATATTGCTTTGCTCTGTCGCGAATGGTTTAAACATTTGTGGAGGGCGGAAAAGCATTTCGTGTGATTTCAGATAAAGCTTCAGATAGCTGGCAACCATGATTTTTAGCCACAATATGGCCAAGTGTCGTTACTCTTAAGCGTGGCTTATTTAGTGGCACTATTCTGTCCTAGTCTGTTACTCTGCACTGGGGTTAGGGGCAGGAGGAAAAAGAATAATATAAATATTAAATTGAACAATAAAACAGTTGTGATGATGATGAGAGACCTGATGAGGATGATGTTAGAAATCACGAGAACGGGGGGAATTTGTAGAATATCTGTGCGAGCCCTTGACTCTCTTCAGGTGCTTAGTGCATCAACTTGTTTTAATGGACACTTTAGCTTAATATGCCGTCAATCAAGCGGCCTTTTTAAAACATATAATCAGGCTTAGCGGATTGGGCGTCCAGCCTCAAGTGAGCAAGTTCGGTACGTAGAAATAAAAATCATGAGCCATTCCACTCCGTGAAGGTGGATGTCCAGCCAAGCTGTTTAGCGCAAGACACAGTCCCGCCCCGAAGAGCCGGAGGAAACTAGACACGCGCAACGGGACCGCTGCCCTGCGGAGAGTAGACACTCGCGACGGGACCGCCACTTCAGGAGAGCGGAATTGAAGGAAACTAGGCACGCAAGCGTTTGGAACGACGCGAAGAGAAGGCGGTGTGAGATTAGACATGGCCGACGCGGGTCGCACAGCGGCAAATCTTTGAGAAACCTTTGTTATCTACCTGTGAGTCCACTGATCTTGAAGATAGTGCCTATTGATAAATAATCTACAGAAAAGGCATATCGAGGTGATGAGACCTATAAGCTTTTACACAGAATGAAGCCATTTTGCATCAAATTCGGGACCTGAGCTTTTGTTGCCGCACATGAAAAATTCACGGAACCGCTACGAACAGCTTCGCTGTAAAAAGTCGAGATTTGAGCGCGAACATCAAAAGCTCTGCGTAATCGAAAGCCATTGTGGGCCTAAGTAAGATTATCACGTGCCTGTAGGATAATGGCTGTGGCTCATAGCGATATATTTGCTTAATTTGCTATATTGTTGATACCACTTGGTTACGATCGAGAGATGTCTGGAGTTGTGTCCGTGGTCCCCAAAATGCTGAGGTGCCCTGAACTCCTAATCAAAGGCCGCTTAAGCAGTTGTTTCTAGTCTACAAAGTTTATGTATCTTATACCGGACATAAGCGGTCGTCTAGATTACAACAATTCAGAAATCTGATTGTTATCGTTTCCTATGAACATTTCTCAAGTCTAAACGGTCGTTCTGATTGCGAGCTCTGTTCCCCCGCCAGATCTGACAGCGCGCCTGTCCTGGATCAACTGGGAGAGCCTGGGTGTGAACCCGAACCGGAGGAGCGTGCTGACCACGCTAACCCTGACCGCAGACACCATCGGCTGCCACAACGGAACCCAGTGATGATCGTGCCATCTTGCGGTTTAGCCGCCGTGTGTCCGCGCCTCGCTGGCTGCTTCTCCCTTGCAGCAAGGACCACCGTCTCTCGCCGCGTCGTACTCGTCGTCATCCACATCCCTCGTCCTTTCGGCTAGGTCGCCTGTTTGCCGATTCTTGGAGCCCGGATTCTTCAAGGTGCTTCCCACGAACGACCGCCCCCGTCTTCTCCTTCGGACTGGCGTAGACTCAATGAGTGACCCAGCGTACAATGGTACGTCTCCTTTGTCTTCGCGGCTGGACTCCTCCAACTTCGACTACTGCAATCCAACGCAATGTACTGCGAGCTCATTTATTTCATTGTTCGTTTTTCTGAACTACGAGGGGAAATAGTTTCGGGAAGTTGGCATTCTTGTGTTTCCGTTCGTGACTGTGGAACGGTGCTAACACGACCATGGACAAGCTGCGCAAATGAAAGTGCGCAAGATCCACCAAAGACGTGTGTGACAATATTTCCATTCGTGTGTATTCCTTGTGAGAAAGACGCTCGCACAGTGCTGAGCCGACAGTCTACTGCATTTGAAGTGTCCCCGTGCAACTGAGGAGTGTATTCGGCCTAGATGTTGTTCGTACCTGTGTCAATGGACAGTCTGCGGTGTGAGTGAGCAGGGGAATGTTGCGATGCGCGCCGAAAGATGAGCCAGGACTATGAGGCACTCTTGAAAAACATCCAGTCCAACACGCTCGCTTCCACACAAATTTGACTCCGTTGATCTACGCCGACAGCTCTCAGTTCCTGGCTTGTCTTGGTGTGCGGGCAATCCGTTGCGCGTACGATTCCTAGTTGTTACAAAAATATCAAGTAGTAACGGAGAGGATTTCCAATCACATCGTCAAGCAGACAGTTTTATTTCCATTCTTATTCGCATCATATGCCGCAACACTGATCCACTCAGTTGAGAAGCGGGTCGTAACGAAGCGTTGCGACGAAGTACTCGACACGGAATTCAACCCGTTCAGAGAAAGTTGTAACCAAAAGCTGAAATGAAGGTACATATACACGCAGCGCCAGCGAATAAGCTGCCAGGATGCATCTATACTGTTGTTGACAATTTTCTGCCTCATTTCGATAACCTGAAATTTTAACCTCAGTTTCAACTCGCCACTTCCCTATCTCTCCCGTTTCCGAATGCCGCATGCTATGCCACATGTAAGTGAGCTAAATTCCCGTACCTCCTTTGAATCCTTCCGAACCTTGCATTTGGTCTATGACGGCTTGTCCTGTCACTCAAAAATTTTTCTGAAAAAAAATATATATATATTTTTTTTCTCCTGGTTGACGAATAAAAAAAAGAGAATAGGAACGGCCTTCAGTCCTGCTAAAGATGATTTTGCAGGTAGATCTTCGACACTTGTAACAAAAAATAGGTGTGGATCCGATCTGATTTCCTTGTCATTCCGGTTTGCAATGTAAAGAACATTCCCAACCTGAAACTTGTTTCAGTGTTTATTTGTGATATCTTTTGACGAAGCTCGTTTCAGAAGGTTAACATCTTCTTTTTTTTAATTTTTTTTAATTTAGCGGCACTCTCCGCTACCGCTGACGTACCTCAACAGTGCAATTTTTCGTCTCGTCATTCCCTTCTAGTCCATAACGAGGGTTTAATTTTTTGGCAGAGAAAGAGAACCATGGTATCCGTTCGTCACTGAGAAAAACGTAGGAGGTTCTGTTTTCTGTGTCTGTTGTTCAGAGAGCATTCTGCTCTTTCATAGTTGTGAGATAATTATTGTATTATATTGTTTGGGGCAATGGCCGTTTAATTTCGAAGGTTCTAATATGTTAACACAATTGAGTACATTTTATTTAAATTGGAATAAAGTTCTTGGGTCGTACGGTGCTTGTATTCCTTTTAATCTAGAAAGTCATGTAACCACACCACGTGCAGAAAGCTATCGAGATAAATTACATTTGGTCTACAACGGTAGAACAACTTTAGGCAGTTTTAGCGCCACTAAAGCGCTTTTCAGAATATAGTCCTGTGTAACACACGTGTAGTAACCCTTGTAGTACTTAAAGGCTACTTTTACCACAAACGTTACATTATTCTAAAGCGCTTTAGATCAGATTTTCACAACTTTTTTTTTTTCCGGTGCAAAGTCGGTTCACGTTTTAGCGAGTGTTCTAATGCCATCTTGAAGGTGCATGAACGCATTTGATGTAATACGCTTATTGATTACTTGATTCCCGGATCAATGTTGCCATTCGTCTAAAAAATTATGGTAGATTCTACAATCTAGATGATGGGTTCTCAAACTAAGTTTCTAGGAACGCCAGATTTCCAGATTTTTTCTTGTGAGTTTCCCGAGTTCTAAACTTTTTTCGACCGTCCCTCCTTTAAAGGGGTACTCCGGCGGTTTATGAGCTACCCCAACTAACTATATTTTCGGGATCATCGCCCCTTACCCTTTCCAGTATGCTATTTAGCATCTCGAAACTCAGAATAGTTGTTGTAAAATCGGCAAGTGAAAATTATGCTAAAACCTACATTCAAACATACTCGCGCTTTTCAGTGCAGTGACATAAGAGAAAAGCAGGCTTGCAAGTCGAGCGGGCAGTCTAAAAGATGGACTGTACCGAGCATTTGTTTTGTGCCTCTGCGGGGGCATCGACGCGAGCTTTCGAAGCATTCATTGGAACTCATGAAACTGCTTGTAATCAATTGGGAACAAACTCTCTAAAAGGTAAACCCCTGTCTTCCCCTGATGTCACATTTTGATTGCTGCCAGTAGAGACGTTCACTTTGACAAACACGGTGAGGAATGAAATTGTAAATTCAATAAATTCGCGAAAAAAAAAGTTATTTCGGCGCAATATTTGGATTACTATTTGAGCGATATTTGTTGGCGTGTTTACCAAATTTTCAGGCAAAATCGGGAATTATGAAGAAAACGCCGGAGTTTTATTATTGCAAACGACCGAAAATTATTCCTAAGGATCGCCCTAAAAATACCAGGCTCAGAGCGGTTTATACTGAGAGAGTTTGGCTAATGGGCGAAGCTTGTTGCCCCGCTAGAACCAGCGGATTTCGCGATAACACAAATAGGCGTTTCTTCTTTCTCTTGTTTATTCCTGAGAACTCACATAGAGTTTCTCTAAAAGAGAGTGACGAAATAATGGACGGAAGTCATCCCCCAGTTGTCAGACGACGCTGCTGTGGTTGCCAGGCTGCCAAAATCTCCCTAAGAAGGCCAAAATCAATCAGTGTAAACGGCTCTGACGAGGCTTAAGAACTGCGTGTTTGCGGAGAAAAAAAATTTTAAGAAAACTTGATTTGAAACACCTGCTCGAGTCTATGACGTAATTACCAAAATGGTGCACTCCTTGCTACTCCTTGCATCTTTGGGTAAATTGAAACAGGAAGTGTCGTTTCATTTTCTCTCTTTCCGTCTCATCGTTCATGGGTTCGCGGACGTGCCACCCAGTCAACCGCGAAAGTATTTCGCGAGACCTTTCTTCGCGTGCTGACGACGTGTCACTTTTCAGTGCCTCTTTTTTTAGGAGTGTCAGTCGGTCTAAAACAATTTTTTTGAAAAGTTAAGGAAGAAAACGTTGTGTAGCAGACCTTGGTGAGCGACGTGAGGGTCAATGTCGCAAAGGGAACTGCGTGAAGTTCTGCCACCGTGCTACCACAACTAAAAGTACCGTGCTACGCAATTCTTTGAAAAGATGAAACACAAAATAATGCGTGGTTGGCTGCACTCCCCAAAGAACACCTTCAGGGGCCAGTTTGATACCCCTGATCTATTCTCACGACTTTGTTGACAAGGGCTATGACAAAAACCTCAATGTATCCACAACGTTTCAAGATGGATTCCGACTTTGACTGAAATGTGCCGCCGCTCCAACGTACTTTCCGTCGTCATGCCATACTGAGTGTATGAATAAAAATCACAGAGACGCTTAAGATTGCTAACGTTAGGAATGCGAAAACATTGGTATACGTAGCGTTTTCCTACAAGCTGCGGGCCGCGCTGATTCCTGCCGGGCGACCTCTGCGTAGGCTGCCCGGCAATCTCTGCAGCCAGCAGCTCTTCAGAGCCTGGATACCCTCTCCCTTTTACTGACAGCCAGGACGCTGCGCCATGGAGAGGCCCACTCTGTGGGGTGGCGTTTCTTGGAACTATGCCGCGCGCGAGCCAATAGAAGTTTTGCATCAATTTTCTGCTACAGACTCCATGGGACGAGGGAATTTAGGTTACGTTTGGCGCGGCTTCAAAATCTGATAACGCCCGTTCGCTCCATGGGACAGTTAATGATTTCGCACTGAAAACTAGAAGACGGCCGATGTTTCGTCATAACACTTCCGCTTTCTGATTTTAATTTTTTGAAGTCAGCAATGTAGTGTTTTTACAGTCGTCGTAAAACACCTATTTTATTAATAACAATAATAAGTATTAAAGACATGCAATTTGCGACACCTCTTACCGCCTTCGCCAATAACGTTACAAAAAAAAAAATCAAGGGCTCAAACTGGGGAAGGCTGGCATAAACTTTAACAAGTTTCTTTACGCGCCAACTCCTTTTTTTTTCTTTTTGCCACGCGTTTTTCATTTTTAATGGCGATCCGTTATGGTTGTTAGAAGACTACCCAATCAATATTTTGCTACAGCGTCACGTACATTTTCAATAAAGTAAAAAAAAATTGCAAGTGCTCTAAACCGAAATCTAAACTGGATTGGGGAGGAAGAAGAAATATGAGGAGAAAGTTACCGGAAGTCACGTATTTTACAACTTTTTTTTTTAATCAACCTGTTTCTAGCTTTTTACAAGCCACACACACACAAAAAGAATGGGTTTCATATGTTTTGTGTATTTTTAGCCTTGAGTGTGTGCCTTTGATGACCCACGACTTTGATTATCGTGGGTGGTTGTGTCTAAACCACAGGGAAAGGAACGTGACCACTAAGAAGAGAGTGAGCGCGACTCAGACCGGCCAATTCTTGATCGGCGGTTTTCGGGCGGAAAGAAAACGAATTTCGAGCCGCAAATTGTGTTCTGGGTAGTTGGGCTCTCCTAAGTCATGTACAAATAAAAACCTTGGTTAGCATAAATACCCTGTCAGTGTCCTTTAAAGGCCGACGAGCAGCAAAAAATAGAAAACTCTCCCTCAATTCCTTTTTTTCCGTTCGAAAAAGAGGGAGACCCTCCTCCTTGCTGCAGGGTGCCGCTCGGGCAGTCTTGTACACGTTACTAAAAAAAAGTAATCGATTACAATTACTATTACTCTTGGCTAAAAAGTATTCGATTAGATTACTTGATTACTCGACGGCAAAAGTAATTGGACATTACTTAAAGAAGTAATCGTTACTTTTCCCATTACTTTATTGTGTGAAGACACATCTTTAGCGCTCATAACAATGAACTACTTCCAACCTATATTTAACATTTGCAAAAGTATTGAAGAAGAAAAACTGGCTCCCTCTTCGTGGTCGTTGTACCTTCACAATGCGGACACAATCATAGAATTCGTTTGAAGACGTTTAATGATTTGGGCGTTCGCCAGTGTGTGTGTGTGTGTGTGGGGGGGGGGGGGGGGAGGGGGGGGGAAGCGGATGGGGTTCTTGTTAAGCTTGAGCAAGGGTTGTCGCTCAAGGTTTGCGTCGCTCATTTCATTATTCACATGTGGATGAGCTCGCATGTTATACAAAAAAGCTGTAGCTCCAGGATTTGAAATGGATCATGTGTAGTATCCATTAGCGGAAGAGATCGCCCCGACTACTTCTCAACTCGAAACATTGCTTGTCACAAAGACCACGTAGGGGAAATGGGGAAATATTTAAACTGCCTTTCTTATATTTTGCATCCGCTTTAGGCATTCTTCGGTTCTGGTTCTCCTACGGGCTGCGAGTAGATACCCTCAGCAGGAATTTTTTATTTTTTTATTTGTGTGTGTGTGTCCGTGAGGGGGCTAGTTTGAACGAAGGACTCACAAAGTTACATTCTGCTTCCTCAAACTTTGCCCTGAAGGGCCTTTGTCACGTACTGTGGCTTCCCTGGAGCTTCCCACTCCCCAATCCCAACTCGACAAAAAAAAAAAAAAAAAAAAAAAAAAAAAACCGGACATTCCACAGAAATTGTACATAGAAAGAGATTGACCTCGTTTCCTACAGCTCCGCAATAATCTTTCTTTTTTCCGTTCGAAAAAAACAAATTTTATTTTTGTCACTTCATAAAAAAAGGCGTGTGCCGGGGGGGGGGGGGGGGGGGGCGTGGGCAAATTGTAACGGTTACAAGTAATTTTATTACTTCAAAAGGTAATCAGATTACTCTTGTGATTACTGCCTAATAAAAGTAATCAACTGATTACAAAATTACCCCAAAAAGTAATCGATTACAAGTAATCTGATTACTTGTAATGCGTACGGTACAAGTCTGCGCTCGGGGTTGCGCTCCTCTGGGGAGAGGAAAAGAGAAGAGTGCGAGAGGGAATGGAAAAAAGTGGACTGGGAACGTTCGTTGTTTTCCTGGCAGAAGACGATTCTCTTGGTTGGCCTTTAAATACAGAGTTGTGTCAGCATTCTTTCGGCAGGTGTAAGCCGTCCAGGGACGCATAACGTTGAGCCGAACACCTCACGGTACGTGCATAGTTGTTTAGTGGGTATATAGGCTCCTGTGCTTCTTTACTGCATCAGTGTCGAGACCGGAAAGATGTCCTTGGCTGCCGCTAAATACCGGTACGGGTTTTTGGACAATAAAAACTTAAAAATGACTTTTTTTTAAGAGCCCCTGAATGACCCGAAGCTATATCTGCTTGAGAGGCTTGGCTGCTTTGGAAGGTCCGTCCGTGCAGTCTTCGCGGCCCACCGATGTGTAATAGGTGGTTTCATCTCAAATCGGGCAGGCTAAAAGGGTCTAATTTTTTTTATTTTAACGAAAAAATAATATGTTTTGAGGGCATTTCTTAAAGGAAGGATAGCGCGAATCGCGTGTTCTCCAGATTTTTTGCTCTCGAGTTACGAAGCGTAGAAGCTGCACTGGCAGAAACTAGTGTTTTTGCCTGCCGTCGCAGGTCGCCTGTTTGACATTCTCAGCTGGCGATAGCGTTTTTCCTACACCCCTTTTACTTTTTACTTTCATTTCATAGCTACTATGAAGATACTTTGACGTATTCAAATATTTTTAGGAATTTGATTGTTTTCTAAAAAAATGTCAAACTCGTCAGCCACTCAGGTTCATTTTTGGTCAACTTTGAGAGGTCATTACTTTGTCTGTAGTTAAGGTAAATTTTCGTTTTTGGCTCTAGAGAAAGCCTAACGCAAGCCCATTATAGATATAATAATATCATTAAGATCTGATAAGTAGCCGTTCCGCTACTTTTACGTAAACTTTGAAAAATAACAAATATTGAAAGTTTGAGATTGATTTTCTCAAAAACCCCATTTTTGTACATTTTTATCTTTTAAATTATTTTAGATATAATAGTCCGCTACAAGACAAAACAATCTAGAAACGTAATATTTTGGTTGTATCTCCTCTATTTGAGGCGCAATTGCGCGAAATGTGTGCTCATTTGACTAAAATGAGCACACATTTCGCGGGCATCTGTAGAATGCATATAACTGGGCAGGCGACGAGACAGAAATGCTTGCTTTGTGTTGTGTGATGTCAGAGCTCCAACGCTGCCACCGAAAGCAGCGTTTACGCTAGAGTGCGATTGGAGCAGTATAAATTCAATTAGTCATGCAGAGGGGCATATACAATTTAGAGATTGCCCGTACGATGCGTCTCGAGGCATTAAGAAGGATATTCAATTGTTTTCTCGAATAGAAAATTTGACCGGACAATTTGCTTAAAGCTAAAAAAAATGAGCGCTGGAATTTCATTTCCGTACCCTTCTAATGCTTTCACATTAAAAAAGAAAAATACCACGATGGAAGGCGACGGAGAGCCTACTCGGCGTTGTCTTACTTGATCTTTGTCTTTCGTATATTTGTACATGCCTTACCCGTTTTTCTAGTGGTTCTAGTGACCGGTCATACAAAAAATCGTAATTTCTTTTCGGCTATTCTCCCCTTCCTGATGTTTTCTATTTTGCTGAACTTGCTCTCTTTATGCTGCTGAATGTTCTGGTCATATTGCTCCAGTCACTTTATTACGCTCATATTTTAAAAAAAAGTAACAAGTCATTAAAGTAATCCGTTACGAATATTTTGTAACGAAATTACATTGCAAATTACTTCCGGAAAAAGGTAACGTGGCAATTATAAAATTACTCGAAGAAATAGCGGATTGCTTCCCAAGTCTGGTTTTAATTTCACATATCTTTTCCAGTCTCGCAATTTATTATTTGGTGTTCTTTCTGTGCTTTTTTTACAATCTCTGTCCCGCCCCCCTTTACTATGTCCTCTGCGCGATATACGTGCAAATAAATAGCATTATTATAGACGCTTTGCACACGCTCCATATTACAGCCGCCATTACTGACCTTCTCTTGTATTACCGAGATACCAAGCCACTGAAGCGGACTTGAACGAGCCCCAGAAAGGGCAATTCTAGGGAAAAGGACACATTAGGATCTAAAATGACAATCACTTTTCCTGCTGTGGTAATGGTGGACGGAAGTAATAAAAATAAATGGAAACAAAAACTGAAGGTCGGTTATGATGGCGCCCATGCACAGAGCGTCTATATAAAACCCGACTTCACTCTCTCACTGATTGCGCGCACTGCTGTCAAGTCCTTCCACGGGTAAGGCAGCAAAGCCGCTTTTGTAGTAATTTTGAACGGTGGCCCAATCTTCTGGGGCGAAAAACGCGAAGTCCGGGGCACACAAAAGGGGGTCCGAGGAGCTCGGGTTCCTTCTTCCTTTTTTCTTCGACTGCTGGTGTTACGCTCTCGCACTCGCCACCCTTCACCTTTGGTAATGGCTCTATCGTGCTTCGCCTCCGTCACTCTTATTGGCTCGAAGAGGCCGTAGCTTTCGCGCTCTGTTTAGTTACGGTAAAACGAAGTAAACTATGAATTTGCAACGGTCATCTCCCTCTCCCCATTCTCCATTGCATCTTTTGTTTCCGGTAGAAGGCGAAGCCCAAAAACGCGGTCGAAAGGTACGCTGTGGCGTGTCATTTTCAGCGCTACTTCTAGCAAACGAGAGGCTTACGAAATGGCTCGTATATTTTCGCCACTGTAACGTTAACCTCCAAATAGAACCCGTTTTCTCGCCGGTACACCTGAAAAGGCGAAATTTCCGGGAAAGTAAACTGCGCATCAAGGTTTGTAAGTATGATTTCTGAATAAAGAGCGTTTTGCGACTCATTTGTCTCATACTGGCAGTCAAAGGAAGTTTTCTGACTGTTTTGTCGGACGTTGCCATACTACTCAAGACTTCGGTGCCTTTGTTTAAGGCGTTACTTAATGTTGCCGCTACGTCGATCAAATTAATAGAGCTATAACGAGAAGAAAGATCGTTATCAGGCACAGAACAACGGCATAAACGCAGCTGGTCGGAAAAGGGCAACTAAGGTGGGGAGCTGCGAAATTGTGTGGTATGCGGTTTACTGCACGGTGATCCTTAGCGCTCATAAATAAATCCAGGAAAATCCATTAGGTTAAATAAACAGCAAAAGATGATCACTGACGGCCTAAGGAACGCAGAGGATTGTGGATACCCGAGCACCTCATTATCACTCAGAAACCAATCAGAACGCGGTATTATCCCACAAAAATGGCGAAGAACGAATGAAGAAGCCACTGAAAAGGTGAACGCAATAATCCACGCCATGGGTCTCTCAGCGACGATAATATTTGCACATAAAAAGAAAATTACGGGTGTTTGTGGTAAAATAAAGCCGTGATTTTCTTATCGTGAAAATAACACAAGCATGGCGTACTCATATACAGTGTTTGCGCGCCATTTCCGGCAGTCGTGGCAGAGGGAGAGAAATACTTCCGGTTTTCCTACGTCTCCTTTGTGTGTTTGGGTGGGTACGCGGCGACTCTTGGTTCACTAGCAAGTTGCAGCGCTCTACAAATGACCCAACGTCGTGATGTCTAAGCCGCCGGCGCGTACCTGCACGAACGAAAACGTCGCAAGTGAAGTTATTTGGATTATCTCGAGGCGAGAGGACGCCACCGACGCCGCCGAGCCTGGGTAATCGCAGGACGACGACAGTGGCAGACAGTTCTAGGCTATATTTGATGTGCATCCGACATATGGTGCAACGCGACAAACGCGAGAACGCAGCGCCAGGGCACGGCCGCCTCGACCGACACACCACGATTGGCCCTTTCAGCACGTACAAATGCAAAGTGCATGGTGCTCTGGGAAAGAAAGCTTGAATACCAAAGCAAGCAAGTAAAACGCTAGAAAATTGTGCATTACTGAGAGTCACGTCACGTTAAAGGAAGCGTTATAAAAACTTTCCGAAGATTGTTTCCTAAATTCAAGACGCGGCTGGGTGGCCCCTGCGGGGAAACTCGCCGCGTAACTTCTGCTCCTGATGGAGGTAGGTGCCCGTCGCCGATGCCTTGCGGTTCACGAAGTAGTTGAACACGTGTAGGGATTTGTACGTTTAAATTCGCACTCAGGTAGATAAACCAGGCGAGTCGAATAGCTATCCTGAAGATGCGCCCAGGATGCCTTCGGCAGATTTGTCATTTACTTGAGGAACAAGTGTTCTTTTCACC
The DNA here is from genome assembly GCF_016920785.2 of Ixodes scapularis. Taxonomy (NCBI): domain Eukaryota; kingdom Metazoa; phylum Arthropoda; class Arachnida; order Ixodida; family Ixodidae; genus Ixodes; species Ixodes scapularis. Next base: position 93,039,389 of record NW_024609880.1, read on the forward strand.
CAACGGAACAGGAAGGGATGCTGATCTCCTATATGCAAATTTTGGGAGGTACGGAATTAGTCAATGGCGGTGAAACCTTTAATGTATACGCTAATCTCTGAGGCTTCGCACAAACAAGCAAAAACAATATCTAACCGGAAGCAGCACAATCCTCCCGGAAGTCCGGCAATTATTTGCATTTGTTTACCTCCGCATTCCCCGTATAAAACAACTGCAATTACTCAGTACATACAGTCATATCGAAACGTGCGAGAAGCTGCCAATATTCCGGTTAGGTATACGCAAAAAAAGAGAACAAAAATTGTTGATAGCAAGTTATTTGACGCATTTAATAAAAGTAGAAATAAAAGTAACACAAAAAAAATGACTCCTGTGGGTTTGGGGGTGAACAGTACCCGTGACGCGGAACGCTATCCCTTTGTCTGGGTCTGCCTCGTTAAAAGGATTAAATACTTGGCTCTCGCAGAGATCACCGACGCTTCAGACCCCAACACCACCTAAAATAATCAATGCATCTGCACAGAAATCATGACGTCATCCAGCGAAGACACCGATTGGATACGACTGCTACGTCATTGTTCGGCTCGGCCTCGTGTCCTATCAACGCACAATATCGGGCTTGGATCCAAACGCTGAGTTTGCGCCATGCAGCTGCGATTCCATTCTATGGAGGAAGAGGAGGATGCTCGCCGGCCTCGATTATTCTAGGTGGTGTTGGACAAACCCACAAATAATTACCCTGCGCAACACTGGGGTGGAGCCAACACTACACGAAGGCTTCACCCAATGTTCCTCTTTTTTTAAATTATTCTTGATAAGACTTTAGTGTTCGACTCCAAACTTTACTGCTTATGGTGTAAAATGGAGAAGCACATTACACACGGCTAGTTTTACAACGAGAAAAAAAAATTGGGAACAATACTAACTATGCCTTCGTTTGTCGTAAACATAACTCGCAATATGTGCCTAAACGCGGATAAAAAAAAAGAGTTGCGCGCGGAATAATTAGAGAGACAACTGCGAGAGCCAGCGTGCAGCGACAGTGTCAAGTGGAGATAAATTTTCTCGGAACATTCCAAACTTATATTTCTGAAAAACGTAATTACTACAGCAATATTTCTCTGTCTGGGGGGGGGCTTTAAAAACCAGTCCAGTACAGAGCAATGCCCTGTTGATGAACAAAATAAGTGAGATGCAACGCGATCCTTATGGGTGTGCTCGTACGGGCAGAGTTGGTATACTCCGTACACAGGGGTATTCACACGAGGGAGAAATCCCGGGATTTCTCCAAGGCACGCGCACCCTGCGACGAAGACGTCAGGCTTTGCGATGTGCAAAAGCCTGGCGTTTTCGTCTCGTGACGCGCGCGCGCCGGTGAGAAATCCCCGGGATTTCTCCCTCGTGTGAATACCCCTTCAGCCGAGACTGCAGCCGATGCCACAAGCACGAGAGCTCGAGGTCGCTGCTTTGAAGCCGTCTTCTCCAAAGCAAGCACTCTCGCTAGAAAGGAATTTCTCCAAGCCAGGAGAGCGGGCCAGCTCGCGCTCGTAGCTTTGGCTGCAGTCCCAGCATAAGGGTGAACCGAGTGTACAATCAACGAATTATTGCCGGGAAATGGCCCAAGCTCGCCGTTACACTAGGAAATAAATACTTGGATTCTAAGGGAAGGACGTCTTGTAAAATATATATATAAATATATATATAATATTCTTGGCACATGCATAAAAAGTGAGGCAAAAGAAGAGGTCTGAGCGTACGGGGTCGTCAGAGCACCACGCTCTGGTTGGAGTGAGTGGTGAATAGACGCAAAGCTAGCAGCCCGCGTGTTCTAATCTCCTCCTCGGCCTCAATTTCTGTTCGTATAGGCGCGCTACGCTCGCTTCGTGTGATACATTTATAGAGAGAAATGCGCAACACAAAACTGAGGGGAACGAAGTAAAAAAATAAGGTAATACACAGTTACGCGAGCTCCCTCAACTGCCATTTGAGTGATCTCAATAAAGATACACCAAAATTGCACGCGGCATTAACTGTCAATCTTTGAGCCACAGTTGATTGCTGTTAAGCTCCTCTCAAATCAAAGCTGTTAGAACTTGAGATTGGGCGAGTTGGTTGTTCATAATGGTTTACGATGAAGCGCACTCCAAGAACTGTCGATCAAGTTTCCAAACATACAGAAAAACCAAACATTAACACAGGGCTCTCTAACAACTGTATTTCGAAAGCTCACGCTGAGAACCCAGGGGTCCTGGTTCGATCCCCAGCCCTGCCCGTTTCGATCCGGATGAGCGTCGTATACCGGCGTGCGTTCGTGTACCTCTACTGCGTGATGCACGTTAAAGACCCCAGACTAGCGGTTGTACTGCACTGGCTAAATTTATCATCTACAGCTGCGGAGACAAGTCGCCCGTTGAAGCACACTCGGTTCTAGGATGTATAGACATACACACACCCTAATTGTTTTCAACAACTGTGTCTTGTAATCAATTTCTGCTTCTAATTCTCTCTAAGACGATCTTCAAACAAAACAAAAGACGAAAAATGAAAAATAAAAGTTCCATTTTATCGCCTAGACAAGCTTGCGGCTAAATATAATCAGCCTCTTTTTGTGACAATATTATAGATGGCGTGTTAACACTTTTGTTCTCCAGTGTTATTATTTTCTCGTCTTCGATCTGGTCCCTTTTTAGTTGGTTGACACTTTTGCCTAACGCGGCGCTGCTGTTGGAATGCACCGAACACCCACAGTCCCGACAGTGGATTCCCAAGTGGCCAGAGTTGGATTTGCCGATGGGGTTGTTATGTTTACGAAGGCGGTTATTAAGACGCCGCCTAGTTTGTCCCACCTTTCTCCTTCTACAAAAAAGGAGAAATGAATAGACAACCCCTCAACGCAAGGCACAAGGTTGGTACCATGCTCCTTGGAGCAGAAGATTGCTCGATTTAAAGGTGTCACGTTCTTGCACAAGCTGGAAAGCTTTTTTTTTTCGCAGATAAAAACACCACATCGACATTCACTCTCTTCCCTGTCTTCTTAAGACCATAAAAAAGCATCACTCTGGCAATTTCTTAAGAAAACTGCGAACAGGGTAAATGATGATGTCGTGTTTTCTGCTCCGAAACAAACTTTCCAGGCTGTGCAAAAACGTGACCGCACTTTTAAAATCGAGCAACCTGCTGCTGCTGTTTGTGCCATTCGTTGAAGTTTTTTTTTTTCATTCATTCCCCATTTTCTGTGGAAGACACTACGTAGTAAAAACCGGGCGCTGCTTTAACGGCCGCCTTCTTGAACCTAGCAACAACATCGTCAACGCCAACTATGGCCACTTAGGAATTCACTCTCGGGAATGCTAGTGTCCGGCGCGTTAGAACAACAGCACCGTGTTAGACAGGAAGACGACGATGTTTTCAGGCAATCAACGCCATTCTTCCTGCTCTTTTGGAAAATAGGATTTTTCAAAGTTTCGTGATATTATCCAGTCAGATTTTCTTATTGACGTCAAGCGGCGAGGTCCCGGACGCGGCGCATGGTCGCCCTTTCCTTGTAAACACCGGACCGACGACCTGGCCAATGGACCAACCGCCACCAGCTGAAACACCCGAAAGAGGGGATCCTGGACCATCACATGGCAAGTCACCTCCTCAATGTGCCGCCCCCCCCCCCCCCCCCCCCCCCACCGTCGACCCTTATTCCTGGTGACCTCAAGAAAGCTCCCATTAAAAGACGATGTACAGACCCAGACTCATATCACGACTATGATGATGACAAGACCTCTACTTATTCCGTTCAAGATGCTATCTTACATTCCAATGAAGACGAGTCTACAGAAGATCCCATGCAAGTTCTGGAAGCCGATGAAGATAATCGGCCCTTTACCCCAGTCCACTACAAGAAAAACCGCCCTGCGGGCATTCCAGTGGTTTTCAAACCCAACAGATCCAATGCATCCTTGTGGAGGGTGAATCCTAACGAAGTGGCCAAAGAAATCATTGATGTTGCACAGGAGAAGCTACTCTCACATAGGATGAACAAAGACGGGAGCCTTTTCGTGAGTGTTGCATCTCTGCAAGCAGCCAACAGATTACTAGCCATATCGACCCTTTGCTCTATTGAAGTGGCGACAAGTGTACCCCACTCCTACTCACGGAATCTGGGAAAGATAAAAAAAGTACCAATCGAGTATACCGACGGAGAACTACTAGACTATATTAAAAATCTTGGAGTTATTTCTGTTCAACGGTAAATTTCGTATAGAAGACAAGAGGACGGCAACGTGGAACACCGCAAGACTGAAAGCGTGCTCCTCCACTTCCGCCCAGACCAACCAATGCCTACACGCGTTCTCTTAGGCTTCACAAGTCACTCTGTTGACGAGTATTTTGGTCCTCCCGTGCAGTGCTATCATTGCCAAAGGTACGGACACATTGCGCAATACTGCCGTGGACCACGGCGCTGTAAAGTGTGCGCAGGTCCGCACCACCACAAGACTTGCACCAATCGGCAAGATCCCAAGTGCGCAAACTTCGGTAACCAGCATGCCGCTACCTTCTCTGGGTGTCAACGCAGAAAGGCTGCCTCGGTTATCCGAAGACAGGACGTCTTAAATGGCAAGGAAAATCGTGGGTTTGCGGCCACCTTAAACCCTGAAGTTGCGCGCGTCCACTTGCCTGTCCCGGTTCCAACGGATAAGCGAGCCCAAAAGCCAACTTACAGTGACGCATTGAAGAAGACGACGAATGGAGTGAAAGAAAAACAGAGAGAACGCCGGCCACATGAAGACGCACCTGAGACAGCCAGAGGAATTCCATCAACTATGCAATTACTGAAATCAGCCCCTACCACTCAGACGACCATCCGACAACCTATGTCGGTATCATCAGCTCCAAGGCGCAAACGACAAGAGCAGGCTGGTGACCTTGGTAGCGTCCTTATTCCAATGCTTTTTGCTGCGCTAAGGGCCATCATCAAAGCGATCCCTGATTCAGACAACCTACCGGAAGTGCAAGCCCTGCTTGCAATGGAATCCTTTTTGAATGTAGGACCCTTCCACCGCTAGGAGCGGATGGCCTCGGCTCAAAGTCACAACTTCAAGAAACGTACAAACGATAAACCCGAAATTCCAAGAATACTACAATGGAACGCTTTCAGCCTAAATCCCCGCCTTCCAGATCTTCAGAGATATCTACTCTCCACTAGGATTGATATACTGGCGATTCAGGAACCTAACAACGATTCATCCAACTGCCGCCTGTCGCCCTACGTAGCCTATTACAGTTCTACAAAAAGGAAGGACTGGAAGCCACGATCTGTAGTCTTTGTTCGCGCCGGCCTTCCTTAATCGCCAGTAGACCTATCTTCAGTTTCGAAGAGTAGTGCTGAATATGCTGCTCTATCTGTTAGATACAAAAACGTGGACTTCACGGTCGTTTCAGTGTATGTCCCGCCAAATTGCAAATGGGATGTCGGAGAGCTTTCCGATGTGAAGCAGAGAAGCAGAGGCCATCTTATACTCTGTAGAGATTTCAACGCCCACAACAAGATATGGGGTGACCGCAAAAATACAAGAAGAGGATTTGATCTTGATAGTATGACATCTTCACTTCATTTAGAGGCCCTTAATGACGGTGCGGAAACGTTCATCAGACCTGGAGTTGGCCGCAGTGTATTAGACCTGACGTTCCTGTCCCCGGATATATTCGCAGATTGGAATGTGCTAGCCGATTCCTGGGGCAGTGATCATATACCGATCATGATTACCAGCAAGTTTGCCAAAAAGACAAACAAAACTTACAGAGAGGTTCGAGTTACCAACTGGGATGTATTCCGATCTCACATGGACTTTGCTCTAGCTGGCAGCACGACAGAAGACACAACAGCCATGATTGCACGAGTCATTCAGCTGTCAACAAAGACCATTAGAGTACCATACACCCGGCCTGTTCCCGACCTCATGTACCTAAACCTAAGAGCTGCTCGACGCCGCGCGCAGCGACGAGCTCGAAAAACATGATCTGGATGATTGGAATGAACATCGCAAGATTGATGCCAAATTTCGCCGATATACTAAGCGCCTCCAACGCCTACAGTGGAACCAACTATGTGAGTCGTTTGGTTCCTCATCGGGTATTTCGAGAGCATGGAGGATCGTCAGAGTCTTGAAAGATAAAAAATGAAAGCCGCTTACAACTCCCTGTAACGCCGAATTAGAGCGCAGCTCTTGAGGAGGAGGAGGGAAGGGCACTGGGGGGGGGGGTTAAACTAACCAGGGGGGGGTCACGTTACCTTGGGGGTCACGTGACCCCCAATGCCGATGATGTCATCACTGACGTCACTGATGACGTCATCAGTGACGATGACGATGCGGGTACCGATGACGTCATTAGTGACGTCACTTATGACTTCACCAGTGATGATGACGATGACGATGCGAATGTCGGTGACGTCATCAGTGACGTCGCTGATGACGTCATCAGTGATGATGACGATGACGATGCGGATGCCGGTGACGACATCAGTGACGTCACTGATGACGTCATCAGTGATGATGACGATGACAATGCGGATGTCGGTGACGTCATCAGTGATGATGACGATGACGATGTGGATGCCGGTGACGTCATCAGTGACGATGACGATGTGGATGCCGGTGACGTCATCAGTGATGATGACGATGACGATGTGGATGCCGGTGACGTCATCAGTGATGATGACGATGACGATGCGGATGCCGGTGACGTCATCAGTGATGATGACGATGACGATGTGGATGCCGGTGACGTCATCAGTGATGATGACGATGACGATGTGGATGCCGGTGACGTCATCAGTGATGATGACGATGACGATGCGGATGCCGGTGACGTCATCAGTGATGACGATGACGATGTGGATGCCGGTGACGTCATCAGTGATGATGACGATGACGATGTGGATGCCGGTGACGTCATCAGTGATGATGACGATGACGATGTGGATGCCGGTGACGTCATCAGTGACGATGACGTCATCGGGGGGTCACGCGACATCGGCGGGGGTCACGTGACCTCGAGGAGGGGGCCACGTGACTTCGGGGGGTCACGTGACCCCCCACGAGGTCACGTGACCTTGGTGGGGGGCTCGCGCGGTGCATTATGGGACATTTCCCATGATGCACCGCGCGGTTACGCCGACGCCGACGGCGACGGCGACGGCGACGCCGACGGCGACGCCGCTCAAGCCGGAAACGGGCCCCTAAGAGCTGCGCTCTAAAAGCAAGCCGAGCATCCCGTTGCAGGATTAGCGCTAGCCCTAGGCCGCACTACTCAAGAAACCGCGGAGCTTCTTGCTGATGCGTTCGCTGCCCCAATTCCGCCACCACAGGGATACAGGGACAAGCCTCCAGTTCCATTGAAAACAAATCCTTGCTCAGAAATGGACGCTGACGTCACCATCACTGAACTTGATGTTGCCCTTCGACGCTCGCGCCGTCGAACCGCTCCGGGACCGGACGGCGTAACGTTTCAAGCACTGAGAAATCTTTCTTTCCCGCATAGAGAGGCCTTACTGGAGTCTATCAACAACATATGGAGAACGGCAAAAATCCCTGCAGCATGGTTCACCTCTGTAGTGGTTCCTATCAGAAAGCAAGGAAAACCCGGTGATCGGATCGAATCCTACCGGCCAATTTCTCTGACCAGTTGTGTCGGGAAATTAATGGAAAGACTAGTACTTTCAAGACTTACGTGGCTTCTTGAATCCAAAGGTGCACTGCCAGATCAACTCTGCCGATTCCGACGAAGGAGGTGCACCTTTGACGCCATTGCTGATCTCGTATCGAGCCTTGAAAATGCACGTTCAACTCACCAAACAGTCTACTGCATATTTTTGGACATATGCAAAGCTTTCGATGCCCTGCCACACCATACTATTCTGCGTCAACTTACACGGTACGGAATTGGTGGAAGAACATATGACTATATCGCCGCGTTCCTCACTGGCGGCAGCCTAACAGTAAGAGCTGCCGAATGTCTTAGCACTCGTCGGTCGGTGACCCAAGGCGTTCCCCAAGGAAGTGTACTGAGCCCGTTTCTGTTTAACCTTACCATGGCAGAACTTCCGCTATGCATAAACTCTACAGAAACGTCCAGTACAACAGTTCACCTGACGATGTACGCCGATGATGTGGCAATTTGGTGTGTCCGTCCATCCAGACTGTCAAGGGCCATCGGCAAAAGGCTTCAGAAAGTTCTTGACAGCACGACTTCTACTCTAGAAGAGCTAGGACTTACTTTATCTACAAGCAAAACAGCCTTCCTCTGTTACCGCCCTGGTCGACATCCAAACCGCAAAGTTGCAAATACGCCAGCCATCAAAGGAATACCGATCCAGAGAGTCTCAACGTACCGATACTTGGGGATGGAAATAGATGACCACGTTACATGGAGACCCGAGATAAAATGACTTGTAACGCAGTGCACTAAATTATTAACTGTGCTCCGCCACTTCCATCGCCAGAAATCTGGACTGCCTCCTCAGGGGCTTCTGATTCTCTATCGTGGCCTTATCCTCTCAAGAATGTTATACAGCCTACCTCTCATCACAATCAGGGCTCATCAAATGACCACACTCGAACGTTTTCACCGTGTTGCCCTCCGTCAGTGCCTTGGACTGCCACGCTTCGCGGGCAATACGGCGACACTCGTAGAGGCCAAGGATCAAACAGTAGCTATGCACATAAGAATAAGAGCAATGAATCATATCACTCGTATGTATGGAGCACGATCTGCGACATCACTGCTGTCCAACATTGAAGAGCGTTTTGATTCACAGATAGGTCGATGTGTACAAGAATTTAATTTACAAATTGAATCTCCTAATAGCCATTACTTTCCTCTGGCACCTTTCATAACCCAACCGCCGTACATTGTAGAAGAAACGCTTCCCTATTTCCCGAAGAAGAATTCTATCGCAGCCACTGTCGGAAGGTCGCTTGCAGCTGACCAACTGACAAGCACGTACAATGGTTGGCTCCAAGTGTATACTGACGGGTCAACGAATCCCACAACTGCAACATTTACAGCGGCATTCGTCATTCCCGATGCCGGAATCGAAGCATCACACCGCCTCAACTTCGCAACCACGTCAACGACAGCGGAGCTGGCTGCACTAGCAGCGGCATTAGATGCGCTTCACAACCTCAATCCTTGCAAGACTGTTATTCTCTCCGACTTTCGAAGTGCGTTATCCAATTTGGAAGCTTCAGACCAAGCTCCTTTTCTGGCCCACTGCGTGGCCGACAAGGCCCGAAAACTTTGCATGCGAGGGTGGCAGTTGGCTTTTCAATGGATTCCATCACATATGGGTATCTCCGGCAACGAGCGCGCCGATGCCCTTGCTTCAAAGGCACACAAGGAAGAAGAGCCCAGTCTTTTCATCCCACGTTATTGCGAAGCGCGGACTGTGCAAATTAATTACCACAATGCGTCACCCCCATACAAAAGTTGCAATCGGGAATCCTCCTCCATCGCTCCCCGAGTCAAAACTAACCAGATCAGATTCCACGCTACTCCATCGCCTTCGTGCAAACTGCGCCTACACATCAACGACACTTCACAAGATCTCCAGGTCTAGTACACCCAACTGTGCCAAATGCAATGTCCCAGAGGACCTTGACCACGTCCTCCTAAATTGCTCTCAATACGATCAAGCTCGACGGTCTTTTTTTACCACCATCCTAAGTGCCAGCACAACTGTGACTCAAAAGAACGAAATCCTTTTTCCTACCGGAGGTCGACGAAGAAGAGAACTTGTTTATAAATCTCTTCTTGAGTACCTCAAAGCCACTGGACTCGCAACGCGCCTCTAGCCCACCGGCCCGCCACCTAGACCAGCCACGCCTTCTCGTCTCAACTGACATTGACTAATTTGTGATCTCCATACCAGAAGACAGTTCTGCAGTGTCCCCTCTACCTCAAGAAAATAGCCTCCTGATTCGACCCTACTCATCCAGATATTGGTGACCAAATCACCCCCAACCCCTCTTCTCTTCTTTTCTCACCCTCTTTCCCCGCCTGTGCGAGTCTTGCCCCTGCCCAAGGAGGCTAACATTACGTGCAGGCATCCCCTCTTCGCGTGTGTAACAACACTCAACAACACCGTGTTAGACAAAAGCGTAAACCAGCTAAGAAGGTAAATTTTAGAAGCCGAGAACATTATACGACGGAGGACAAAACTGTTGGAACGCCGTGTATAAGACTAAAAAAATCTATATATTTTGATTATTTAGCCGGAAGTTTTTTCAGGCTTTTTCATTTTTAGTGTTTTCCCCTTCTTCTAATTGAAAATCGTCTTATATAGAAGTAGAAAAAGAAGTTTATTACGCAGAGTTGTTAGTGAGCGCTCTGTGAGTGTTTTGTGCGTTTGGAAACTTGAGCGACAGTTTTTCGAGTGCGCTGTAACATCGACCATCCTCTCAAATCGCATACCTACTAAAAGTGTTAATCATGTTTTTTGTTTATTTCGCGAGCTTGCAATTAGTCAGTTTCAACAGGCGTCCATCTCCACTGTATATCAGAAACTTAAAGCAGCAATGCAACAATTTTTGTAATTTGCGCAAATACCGCTTAAAACGGATCCCTAACGTTAATGACCTATGAAACACGCGTTCGTTTTTCACCCCACGCAATAGAAGTCCCAGAAAAAAATTAAAGAAAAACGAGCCGCGTTCACCCCCTCAACTCGCCGCTAGAACAAGCGGCCACGTGATCTGGAGCCGATTATAGGCCGCCAGTGTTGATCATAGCAACGCGCTGGGATTGGCAAAGCGCAGGACACGCGCTGAGTTCCAGACATTGTTATGGCTCGGCTGTCGTCGTCGTTGGAGCGATTGGACACGGGTCACTACCCGAATGCTTCTCGAGCTAGCAATTACCACGAGCCCAAGTCGAGTGCCCACACAATGCTCGGGTCCAATCTATGAACCGCATTCAAATATCGTCACTTGGGTGTACTGCGATCCCCACGTTACGTCATCAAATTTTGCAAAGGAGAGATTGAATGAAAATGATCGCTTTTGTCCTTGAAATTACACCGCAACAAAGGAGTTTCTTGGCCAGTGGCGTTGCGTGTGAGTATCCTTGAGTCCCAGGTGTGCCAGTAAGCTCGTGTCAAGTTAAAAACATTCCAATTGAATATTGTTGCACCGCTCCTTTGAAGTGTAGCATGACTGCTAGCCTGTTTTTTTTTTTTTTTTTTTTTTTGTTTGTTTGTTTTTTTTTTGCTTTCTTTTACGGCCATAACACATTAATTACACATCACCGAACGCCGGTACGGTTCTTATCCACATCAAAACGGGCAGAGGCGGGTCAAAACCCCAAAGAACCCCGAGAAACCTCAGGAAATCTCAGGAAGCTCAGCTGAAATATAAGTAACTGTAGTTCGCTGACCTTCATGACAGCGGCATCTTCGGCATTGGTGCTGAAAAGCAACGTTAGCGAAGCGATCTTTGTTATTAATTTTGAGAAAGGCGTATACAAAGAGTTGAAAGAAAAATTGTTAATGGATCAGAGCTGAAAATATCTTGCAGTTGTTAAAGGAGTAGTTATGCGCATGCTTAATGAAAATAAATTATGTCCTTTATAGGCAAAACTTAAAGAAAGTGCAACAGTGATCAATATACTGTAATATTTATGTATATCACGCACCACCAATCCTGGTTTTGGTTTGACTTCATTTATGGATAAAACATTGTTCTGACACCTGGCTAAGTTGAACCATCCCAATATAGTTTAGTCAGATGGGGATCGCAAACTGCCATTAGCAAAGCTGCAGTTGAAACTGCTAATGTAATCTGGCTATAAAAGGACTTACCACTAGAAACAATAGAATAGAGCCTATAGACACCTCGAAGAGTTTTACCTAGACTGGGCACTCAAACGAACTCACTCAACAGCAGGTTTTGAACCATGCGTCGTCGACACGTCGATCCAGTTGGGTAGATGATGTCGTTCGCTGTAGGTCACTCAGCAAGCACTTCGTCCAAAGCAGACGACTATTCCCAAGTGCTACTCTTGATTTCTATCGCTTATGAACCTTACTTTGGGCTAGAATAGGAAGGCCAATCACCCGCTTCTCTCAGCGGCATTGTTTTCCGTCCTCCAGAAAGGTACGCAACAGAGCAAGACGCCATCACCTGAGCTTCCTGACGCTGTGTCCACAGCTAAAGAAGTTGCATTATTGAATCGCAATAATCATCCATCACACCCTCTCAGCAGCACTAAAATGCAGCACCCACAGGAAAATCAGAAAATGGAGTGCGAATCCTCTAAGTTCAGCTTATTGAGTGACTCTAAGCAAACTGTTGCGTCCAATTCATCATAATGTAGTCATAAGCTTTAATTTCCATATCAGGATTCGTTGGGCTACTATCTTCTACCTCGTCTTCTTTCCTGTTTTAGTGTTCCGCGATCCGGCAGATTGCCTTCGCTCAATGGACGCCATTTGCCAAATAGAGGTCTTTGCGTGATAACGTTTGTTCAGTCGTCCAGTACCTGAACACAGCACTAACATAACAGGATCTACGGTAAGAAGAAAGTGAGTGCTATGAAGAGTTGTCTGGTTTCATCTTCGGGCACTTTACCACAGCTTGAAGATTAGAATGAAAGATAAAACGCCGATAAAACCAGCACACAATTCCTGACAGGAAAATTTCGAAGTGGTGCATCAAGGCTTTATTAAATTATGGAAGGTACGAAGTCTTTTTCAGACGTTATTAAACGAAATAGGTATAAACATACTAAGAAATACATTCCTGGTTGACGCGACGTTTGGCGTGAAGTCCAGACAATTCAGCGGTTTGCATTGAGCAACCCACCGCAGCTTACATGAGAAAGAAATAACCACAAAAATACATTCGCACATAAAAGGTGAAACATAAATGCTAACGTCATTACATTTACCTCGGAAGAGCTAACGCCAAAACTTGCAGCCATGACAGCGTAGCAGAATGAGTGTTTAGGAAGCTGTCGCGTTAGTTTCCCCATCTGTGGAGGTCACTATTTTGAACAGATCACTCCTCTCCTGTTTGCTCCTGGGCATCTGATACCTCATCAAATCCACATAATCTAAGTCCACGTCAGCAAGCACGAGCTCCTCACCAGAGGCCGCCGACCGTATCACTTTGCCGGACGGATTGACCAACATGCTGTAACGCCAATTGAAGTAAGGTGCTGCTTCATCTCTCACCGGCGACACCGAAGCAAAGTACACCTGGCTTTCCACCGCCCTAGACCTGGAAAATAGTTCCCAGTAAGGCGGACCAGTAACCATGTTGAATGCTCCTGGAAACACCAGCAACTTGCAACCAACCTGCCTATACATTAGCACGAAGGGCGAGAACGCCATGTCGTAACAAATTCTGACTCCCACTTTACAGAACGGAGTGTCAAAGGTGGTCACTTTGTGTCCATCTGTTAACAACTGAGACTCATTAAAGATTATTTTGCCAGGGATGTTGACGCTAAAAAGGTGAACCTTGCGGTGCTTGGCCAGCATCGAACCGTCTGGTCCGTAGACCAGGCAGGTGTTGTAGAGTTTTTCATCTTCACTCTCCGACATGGATCCTCCAACGAGGTAGACCTGGTTTTCCTTAGCGCTGCGGGATAACCTCTCGCTGGTTTCACCGGGAATTTTCTCCGCGTACCGCAGGAAGTACTTCGGCTCGTACGGGAAGGTGAAACATTCTGGCAGGCAGAGTACCTGGGCTCCCGTAGAAGCCGCCTTCTTGATTAACCCGCTTGCTCTGTCGAGGTTTTTTTTTTTTTTTTGTGACTCACCGCGATCTGAAGCAGGGCCATGCGAAACTTGCCAGTCGACATGCTTAGGACTCCGGGATAGCGAATGCTTCGTTTCAAGGTTTCAGGTAAGGGCGGAGCACAACCGCAGAGCAACCGGCAAGCGATATGGCACAACGCTAGCACGCCGCTGATGTCTAACAAGCCTTCCTAGAGCGTGTTTCACGTGCAGCGATTTTGGCCATAAAGCGGCGCGATTTCTGCCGTCGCGGCGCTCGTGCCGCTCAACCGCTGGCGCTGGCCAGAGCGCCGCGACGGCAGAAATCGCGCCGCTCTAGGGCCAAAACCGCTGCATGGGAACCAGATTTAACACCGGTGAAACAGCGGTCGTTATTAATCTGTTTTTACACTCTGGTGAACCATGTGCGCGAGCGAGTGATCACGCGACATCATAACATAATGAAAGGAGGTATAGCAATGAAGCCATTTCATGGCCCTGACGGGAACTGCAGTTGTGCGGCCGTGTAGTAAACAGGAATCCGCTGTAGACCACAGTATGCATTTGAAACCATGGAGGACAGCGACACAAGGCTCGTCCATAATATTGTTTTCTGTCGAAGGCGCATAGGCAGGATTCTTCGTTTTCGAGTTTTATTTTTGTCAACGACAATTTTAACGTACGCTAAGTTTTATCCTGTTCCAGTGGTTGTGTCCCCATTATCCTCCGTTTTCTCTCGTTGGGCTGCCCTTACTCTTCTCCAGTTCAGGTGTTCAAAGCTCCCAAAGTCGTCTTTGGGTTTTGCTCATTTCCTCGTTAGGGCCATTAGGCTTAACCCTGATTTTTTTGTGTGTGCTGTTCTGTTTACGATTGTAGTCACGGATAAAGGCGACGAGACCATAAATATTGAACTGCAAATAAAAGGTTTAATGGGAGAACTAGAGCAAAAAAAATATAAAGAACGCGCGTCAAGACAGCTGAATATTGGGCGGCGATTTATCGGCGTAACAGCAAGCGAGAGCGAGACTGATTCAACAAAGTCCCGCGCAGCTCCTTATCTACCGCTTTCAGGCATGCCCTTGTAATAAATCATAGCGCAATACGCCCATTTATCTGGTCACTTCGATGTGCCCATGAAACAATGTGAACTGCCAGTAGGTATTGTGTAAAATTACAGTAGCTCTAAGTGCTTGTCATGCAGTGGCAAACAAAAGCAGGGTTATAATATGTTATGTATATTAGTACTCTCAATGACTGGTAGGATGTTTGAACACTCTTAATCACTTTCTGTAAACTGAATTCGGCATCACCATTGTACTTATGTTTAATGCTTTCATCTTGGCTTACTCAAACATTAGATAGAAGAGGGGCACCATATGTCGGGTCTCAAACACGCGGCCCGCTTGGCGTTTGCTAGCGGTCCGCGCAGTCAGGCATAAGTGTAAACAAGAATTGTATTAAGGGTATCACCAGCACTTTTTTATGGATTTCGGTTGTGGAAAACGGTGATGTGATGACGGTATGTTTCATGAGCCCAATACTTATCAAAATCAGGCGCTGGACGTAAAAAGCTTTCAAATGGCGATGACAAACCCTCTTATATCGAACTCGCAAAAAACTGTCCACCAGTTCCATGTAGCGGGTAATTCTACTCGAAAGTTTAAATGAATCTGACAACAAACAAACACAACATATTTCGAAAAGTTGTTTACTCTCGAAGGAACGTCTGTACGTCATAGGGGACACTCCACGTGGCTATTCAGTGGCCGCTTCTTCGTTTTTCAAGGTCTCATCGGATCATGCTCTCCTCACTTCCGGGCGGTCGACGCGGTTACCCCAAAAAAAAAAAAAAAGACAGCTTTCTCTGCAAGCTGGCTTTCCCCCAATGGGAGTCACGCTTGGGGGAAAGCCAGCTTGCAGAGCTTAACGGCGTTCGTGGCAGTTCGATCTATCGGGAGACGCTGCAATTTTCGTCCAATGTCTCCGCATTTTTCACTATACATTTTTCTTGCAGCTACTAGTATGTTCACAAAGCGTTTGATACAAGGGAAAGTTCGATATAATCGGGTTTGGCATCGTGCAGAACGCGCCATTCTAATTCGAATATAATTTTCAAAAAAGAGGGGCCAGAGTTACGTGGATGCTTTTTCACTCTGTATTTGTGGAGCTTGGCGGACATAGATATGGGGATAACCGTCACAATATGTTGACTAATTAACCAAGATTTGTTAATTAACTTTTTTAATCATTAATTTTATAGGGCATGTCACAATTGCAATTATCAAGTGCGTCATTATTAAAGGCAAGTCCAAATGAAATTGTTCATGAAAGTGATATGGCATGTGATTTTAATGAACACTTGTTTAAGCCTTGCGTCTACAGGTTGTGCTCCTTTAAATATGTCGTTATTGCATATTTTCAGAAGGCCTAGTGATGAAGCTCCGTGACCAAAAACATCATGTGGATGTCATTGCTGTAATGTCGACGACAGCAAAAGTGAACCACATACTGGGAGAAAAAATAGACGACCGGCAAAAGCAAGAGAAATAAAGAGCCAAGCAGTAAATAAAGATAGAGCCAGCCGGTTCTTGGCAATGGTCTGCAGTGAAATACGGTGTCAAGCATGCATTTCCCCACAGGTTCCTACACAGATTGCCCAGAGAGCGTGGGGTTATGAAACCCTATGGGTTACCCACACGGCTTCCACGGGAATTTGGTCCTACACAGCTCCTAAAGAATCTCTGCAGAACCCACACAGCTCTCGTAGACCCACACAGACTATGCGGGGACCCATGGTGACCTATGCACCCACACAAACTCTGTGGCGACCCACACACCCAAACAAACTGTGCAGGGACCCATATGGACCCGAACGCCCACACAATTCCTGTGGGACCCACACGGTTTCATAACCCCATGGGTCTGCGTGTTTTTGGAGCGGGGTAATCATCAAAGGGGCTTGGTCACATGCGTGAGTGAACAAAATGACGAATTTCCGTAACGGTGATTGCGTCTTGGAGCCTTTTTTTATTATTTCTTGTGGCGCAGCAACACAATATACAGTCAGCGAACTTTGTTTGCGTCCCACACAAAAGCACACGCGGCAGTAAAGCAATTTCTTTCTATGCAATCAAAACAAGCCCTTTTTCCCCTCATTTTGACAACTTCGTTTTTGTTTCCGACAAGCTTGGCGCCTTCGGTCCCTGACTTACTCAAACTGAAGATGTGATCAGTTCCTTCTAGCAGCATTATCTTCACAGCGACTTCTGCCTTTTCGACGATAGTTTGGTTTCTAAAAGGTTCATAAGAGCGTTTTCCCACTATAGCAACAAACAAGAAACACGGCTCGCCGACATGCCAAATGCATCGTGCTTGAAAATGTTTTTCATGTGCCGGAACATCAACAACCAATCACAAAGGAGCATAATTGTGAACATGGGGTATAAGTGGTTTGGGTCATTAAAGGACTTATCCTGTGTTCTTGGCAAACAAATACAGGTGTTGGCCCCACTAGTGAGGCTGAACCATAACGCGCTCTATTAGGCTCACAACAAAATAACAGTTACTGCAGCGATCCTATACATATCATCACATTCTGTACAATGCAGTTATTGCAGGAAGGCCGGCGCGCATCCTTAGATAGCCCACTCGGTTCATGCCTACACGTAACAAGCAGAATTTGTTTTCTATGCCACGGGCTCACTCCTATGCTTCCACAACCTTTCATGCTACAGCATACTAAATAAAGCGACAGGAGCACTTCATTCACTTGACCTAGTGCGTATCACCACTGTCCTTTCAAAACACCTGAACAGAGTGGTTCTTGAAGTCGCTCACAACCACTTCGTTGTTGGCCGTCACAGCGATACTCGAGATCCAGCTGAACTGGCCGTTGCTGGAGCCCTTGTTTCCGAAGGTCCTCACGTGGCGACCGTCGGGTCTGCAAATCTGTACCCGTCCGTTGCCGCTGTCGCCGACCAGAATAAAGCCGCGGCTGTCCACGGCTACGCACTCGGGGTGGACAAATTGTCCCTTGAGGGCGCCCTTCTGGCCGAAGGTGAAGAGGTGCTCACCGTCCGTCGAGAAGACGTGGATGCGGTGGCTGCCAAAGTCACACACGACTACCCGCTGGGCGTCTTGGGTGACTGCAATGCCCGTAGGTTCCTGGAACATGCTCCGTGAACGGTTGAAGGCGTTTTCTGGTTGCACGTGAGTTCCGATCTCGTGCAAGAAGATGCCGTCGTGGTCCAGTACCTGCATGGTAACGAGCCCGGTATAGAGATCACTTGCGTTTCTCCAGTGAGCCTCTCTCACAACTTCCTTTTCATTTACCGAACGCCAAAAACTACCTGACTCTTGTAATGCCAAGGATGTCCTGTTTATCTTCTAAAAAAATTGTAGAGCCAATCCACTTCCCATGAAGATGGAAGAACAGCGAAGCTGTTATTTTTCCGACAACTTTACGAACCCTTTAAGACAACTACACGACATCTATACGATTTACATATGATTCCAATGAAGACACGTACACAACTTCGTTGTTTAATTGTCTTTATTTATTTCTTTGTGACTAAAGTGATCATTGCCTTATGGTCATTTATGGGCAAGTTCTAAACTAAATGTTTCAAGGCACACCTCAAAAATAGTTTATTTTATTGAGCTTAAGTTTTTTTTTTTTTTTTTTTTTTTTTTATCAGCGTGGCAGAAGCGAAAGAAAAGAAGGTAAGGTCGGCGCGTTCTGCCCTCAGCCTCGTCACAGCCCACTCTTAGCTGAGATAAGTCGGTGACCATATATGATAATAAGGGATCAGGACCTCACTATCTTATAATGCGAAGAAAGGCAGACTCAAGCGGGTAGCCCCTCTTTTTATTTGTACTTGCCACGAACAATCGGAACGAAGGAGCGCCGTTTAAACGGGAGTTTTTTGTTAACATCCATGGACGCATTTGTTTTTTCCCGGTCGTAGCACGTAACAGCTTCGCTGTAAAAAGGCCTCACATATGAAGAGTTATTGGCAAGAAAGGTTTGTGGAATTACCATTCCTGAATAAAGTAATAAAAACGTCTACGCATAGGACTCCCGTACGCAATGAATGTACGATGATATCATGAAACTTCTGTTCTGAGAGCAGCTGAAAGCGTTGAGTTTACACAAGAAACTTCATTGAAGGCAATTTAGACTGCCATCATCGCCTCTGACTTCGGTAATAGAGAAAAACATTACATAGTGTTGCGAAGAAGTAAGACCGCTTATGGGAGAATATAAATTATATACAATGTAGCATACGAGCTAAGTCACATCTGCTTACAATCTAAGCTGCACACTCGCAGTACACGTCCTCCCATTATCGACCCACCACAAACCAGATTAAATACCTAAACTTCCTATAAATGATAATCAGAAGCTAATGATATAACTACTGGTCACGATGTGTTCCCAGTTACTAAAACGTGGTTGTTTGTAATATAAATAGAAACGTGGTTGTTTGTAATATAAATAAAAAGCATCGATCGCGGTAGTTCAGGCTCGGGATAGAGTGCTAGAAAACATGCGATCGGCAGGAGATAAGTAAAACAATGACACTATGCATGCAGTGCTCCTGTCTATTATTTGTGTCGTCTTTGTTTCGCGTTTGAACCAATATATATATATATATATATATATATATATATATACATATATATATATATATATATATATATATATATAATGTCGCTATGTTCAAGGGTTTAGCTACCCACAAAAAGACATGGTTGGTGTTTTATTACGTGAACGAAATAAGAAATGTCTCACTTGAATTCTATGGTTGCACGTGTCACACACGTAGATTCTACCCGTGTTGTCAATGCATATCGACTCCGGGCTTCTGAAGTGGCCCGCAGAACGCCCCTTCATGCCGATCTGCCGTTGAAAGTTGCCGTCCTTGTCGAACACGTGAATACAATGCTTCCACTTGTCCGTGATGAGAATCTCCTGGCCGACAGACGACAGAGCGATGCCAAATGGACACAGGAACTCGCCCTCCTGCTGGCCTCGACTGCCGAACGACCGCAGGAACTTTCCGGTAGTGGAGTCGAACGTGAGGACCTTGTGGTTGTCCATGGAAACCACGAAGATCTCTGAAGACCACGGGGACACTGCAACACCAGAAGGCCTCTGGACTAGTCCGCTCCCGAGTCGGGTTCTGGTCAGGAAGGACTTGGAGCGGTAGAGCCTCGATTGTGCGTCCGCTGATTGCTTCTGGACTTCCATTTGGTTTGGTGTTGTCGTTAGGGCCCCCGTTGGCGAGCCCGGAAGAGATGCGTTTGGAGAAGACTGGGTGGTGCAATCGGGGCTGCCTCTGGGTGAACTTGCAGTCTCCGTGTCCTCGTCGGCGGCGTCTGACCTGCACTCGATGGTCACACTGAAGGCATCCGGATCGAAGGTGATCTGGGTGTTTCCCACCGTCGTGCCCTCGGATAAAGCGTCACCAGCTTCTTGGTGCAGCTGCATGAAGACTCGGATCTGAGGGAGAAAAGGAACTTCATTTCCTATCTCATCTCGCAAGGATTAGGATTTTTATATTTAGTTACAAAAGGCCAGAAATAATTGTCACCCGGTGATTGAGAATTATATTATTATTGACCTCCATCAGAAACGCTGGAAAGGCAACGTTTAATCTATAGGTTACTATTTCATACCATCTTCCTTATAAAACTGCTCTGCCCACAACCGAACAGCATCGTTCGCCTTTAGCCGCGAACACGTCACTACTGGGTAACATCACATTAACAATTCTTTTTTTTTTCCACTAGTAAAAGTTTTTTTATAACATCAATGCAGCGCTTCAAAAGAAACGAGTCTGGTGACTGGGAATCTCTTTCAAAAATAGCAGAGAGTCTAGCTTGTGCTGAGGACAAAAAACACTAGATCGCCGGAACATGAGTTTGATTAAAAACGAATAACTACAGATTAAATAAAAAAGGCTATGGGGAGTATTCACTGGACGCCATACTTGTGGGTGCTGTTTAGAGCGCATGCTCAGAACGAGTTAACATTAATAGGCTGCTAAGACCGGCAACCTTGAGGGTGCGGCATGCGCGTTACAAAAGAACTGTGGAAGCTCGCCATCAGCACGCGCTCAGCATTCGCGCACACAGCTATGGCCGCCAGTGAATAATCCCTATTGGCGACGAGCGCGACCGAAAGCGTCGCTGTGGTCGGCCTTCCACGATTGGCCGAACGCTGACTTATGACGTCGGAAAGGGTATATCATCGACGGAAATAAGAGGAATGAAAGAACTTTAATTTTGACGGTGTTGGCAGTGTTTCTTTAAGAGCGCAATGATTTCAAGCTTCCACCATGCTATTTACAAACACCATCGAACTTGTTGTTTGCAAGGTAATGACTTCACAAGGGGGAACCGTTGGAGGGCGCCACCATAACTTCTCGCCGCTAATTGGCGACGAGCGCGACCGAAAGCGTCGTTGTGGTCGGCCTTCCGCGATTGGCCGAACGCTGAGTTATGATGTCGGAAAGGGTATATCATCGACGGAAATAAGAGGAATGAAAGAATTTTAATTTTGACGGTGTTGGAAGTGTTCCTTTGAAAGCGCATTGATTTCAAGCTTCCACCATGCTATTTACAAACACCATCGAACTTGTTGTTTGCAAGGTAATGACGTCACAAAGGGGAACCGTAGGAGGGCGCCACCATAACTTCTCGCCGCTAATACTCGGAGGCTTTTTTGTAGCACTTCCTAGAAAAGGAGAAGGCTGCGCGCGCAGTTTTATTCGGCGCTCAAGGTAGGCGGAGGCACGCTTTAACGTATCTTTGACTGCAGGAGGTTGCTCCTGGCTACCGCAGGAGGTTGTTCCTGGCTATAGTTAGTTTAGTTGGTTTCTCAAAACAATAGTTTTACGTCAAAAAGCACGGAAAAGACGAAGACACCTCTTATGCCATTTCCTGCTTACATCTGCCTTCCACTTTTCTGTATATATATATATAAATATATATTCTTTTTCCTGTGTGGGGGTTGCTGCTGTTGCTGGCAAGTGGCAAAAGATTTGTTCGTTAGCTATTGCAAACATTAATATATTATACTGTCGAGTCATTGGAATGAAAGCAAATCGTATAGCTGAGGGCGAAGCTCCTCTTGAGCAGATATCTACCGTACACCAAATGTAAGGCGACCCCAGTCCTAGCAATTCATTACAAATATTTTTGTGAAATTTGAGCGGATACACTTCTATTGGCAAGTACAACCTATGCAGGGATATTTAGCAGAATACTTCTCATATTGAAGTCCTTTCGGTGCATAAGCCAATATATCTTGTCATCTTATAGTTTTGACTCTCCTCTCTAAAGCCCTAACGATCTGCACTCTCCACGTGTTCAGTCAGCTAGCCTATGCGATATCATGCTAGAATTTTAAAGGGTTGACGCGTGCAGTAGGGGGTCTTAATATTTGTTTGCCTTTCCTCATAGAGACGTTCTTGAAACATCTTATCAAGTGCGCACTTTACGCCTACCTTTTCACTTGGGTCCTGGATGTGGTCAAAGCCCTTAGCGGCGAAAGCCCGGGAGCTGATCACGGCGCCTTGCACCTTTTGGACGACTTCCTTATAGCCGGCTTCCTCGGCCACCTTGGCAGCCTCCATGCGCGAGTACAGTTGACTTTCGGAATCTCTGATCCAGCGAACGCGCCTCCCAGCCTCTGCTTTCAGCTTCGCCTGCAGCTCGCTGTGGCTCGCCTGGAAGGACATTCACAAACACAAACCAAAAAGGCACCAAAAAGCGTGAATAACTAAACAATGTAGACACGCTTCGTGATTATTTGAAGGTTACAGCGCTCTGCTGTCATTTAATAAAACATCGAATTTAACGAGAATATTTTAACTCCGCTTTTGTCGTATGACTTTCGGCAGAAATAGGTAACGACACATACGGAAATTTAGGAACGTAGTGTGTTTTTTGTCTAGATATACACTGTAAAGAAAGCGATAAAATAAGTTACGCTGCGCAGTCTTCAATTCAATACTCTTCCGGTAAAATTTACTTCAATCTTACAGTTAACTCATGTCAAGCACGCTATCATAAGCAGACGTAAAACAAACGTCGGCACTAAACAAACCTCGAACTTCTGATAGCGGAGCCCAATCTTCTCCACAGTGGCCTCCAGCTGGTCAGCGATCTGGCCCAATTGCTTGGCCAGCTCCTCCACGTGTCTAGCCATGCAGAGCGGGCAATAGGACAACTTGCAGTGTTCGCAGAACACAGTGCAACTCACAGTCTGACAACTGCAGCACTGCAGCAGCTCGTCCATGGACGCATAGTCCGATTCGAGCAAGTCCAGAATATTCTGAAGATGGATGCTCGATGGGAACCCCGAAATCCCTTCCTTGGGCAGAGGCACCTCTGTCCGACACTTTGCGCAACGCAGCTTGCTCGTGTCCGCCTTCATCACACTGTTCTGGAGGCAAAGAAAGCAGAAGGCGTGCTGACAGGGAAGCATCTTGGGTCTGTGCAGCCTGTCCAGACAGATGGGACACTGGACCATCTCCTTGAGGCTCTCCGTTCCTTTGGAACTCAGGATGGTGATGGACTGGCGAGGCGTCTCTGCGTTGTTTCCGTTGCCCATGACCTCCGGAACGGCCTGTAGGATTCCAGTGTGCCCATTGGTTGCGACCGAATTCGAAGGCGAATGTGCGTTGAGGCTGGGATTCGAATACGAGATTGCGGGCGAGGAACTTAGAGTTTGGTGGTGTTGCGTTTGGTTTTGGACTTGGTGGGGCTGGGTTTGGGGTTGAGCGGGTACGGGACTGGGCTCGGGTGAGGACGTTGAGGTCAGGGGGCAAGAATGGTTTGCGGGGGCTGGAGCGGACATGGTAGACGGGGCCGGCAATGAGCAGGTCGGCGCTCCTGACGAGGACGGGTGGTTGAAATGGCTGCGGTAGTCGCTGGAGGCGGGGTTAGACGCCGTCGCCGTCGGTGAACGCACTTCCATTTTGGCGGGGAAGTGGACCAACTTGGGTTGCGGAATCCTGCGAACATTAAAAACGAAAAATTAAAATTAGCGATGGGGTACCTTGCAGGGTGTCGCAATAGAGCCTTTGCACAATCTCACAAAGCAGCACCAGCGGTCGCCATATTTAAGGAATCACTTCGAGCGTGAAGTGTGCGATTGAACGCTGACGCGGCGCTCGCGTGCAGAGCATGCTCAGAGTGCATGGTAAGAATTTGACGATTTCGGATAATTGATGTAGCAGCTAGTGGCAACCCCTAGATGACGCTCAGATTTGTAAAAGGTATGGTACTATCAACTCATGAAATGCCAGGCCCTATAAGTGTTCCCGTCTTATTGCCTTTTCAAAAATAATGTTTCATTCGAGCTCGCTGCGTCCTTTTAACGGTTAGAGCTTAAAACAGGTTATACATTATTGCTGATCCTCAGCATAACCCTCTTGAAATAACGAACGGCTGGGGCTCCAACTGTTTATGGTTTAAGGTTTAAGTCCTTAATTATTAATATTTTAATGAAACGTTATATTCGATATTATGACTCAACTAAAGTCGGCACCGTTTGAGTACTTTATTATTATTGTAGCATGTCTAATCACGTGAAACACGAATGAAAACATTGTTCAACATGTCTGACGAAGTATTTCAAATGTTTAGAGAATAACCATAGCATCTAGATAGAGCTTATGTGTTATTCAAGTAGACTGCCACTGCGAAAATCTGTCAAATCCCCCATATTGTTTTTAAAGCTTTGTAAGACGCCTTAAAGGAAAAATTTGATAATTCTGATAACGTTACTAAAGATAAGACTCTAACAAGAAGTATGACTGTTACAATGTTTTGCTGGTTTCACTATTACTACATAAACGCACGAATAATCGCGGTAGATCACAGTGCACGTCGCCTTTGTTACTTCTACGTAAATTTGGATTCTGGCGCTTCTAACTTTGCCTGGCATCTAGCACCAAGGTGAAAACAGCAACAACGGACGATTTATTCTTCAACGTTTCGTATATATATATATATATATATATATATATATATATAACGAGCATGGTGGCGGGAGGCCGAAGGCGTGGGTATTTACCTGAGAAGAAAAAAACCCTTGGTGAAAACAGCAACAACAAACGATTTATTCTTCGACGTTTCGGCCGGCGTCCGGCCTTCCTGACGAAGGCCGGGCGTCAGGAAGGCCGGACTCCGCCGAGTTGTATATTTCTGCCTGCCTATGCAATATTTAAAGTGTGTTTTATATTTCTGTATTGAAACAGATTATCCGGTGTATTTATGGCATCGCCATACTATCGAGGGCCAAGCTATCTATTGCGTTACAATCTTCGTGAAATTGCTGCCATCCAAACAAAATTGCAACTTTTTTTTAATTATTATTACAGAGAATGTTAAAAAGGAGAGGGTTAAAAAGGTGGCTTCTGGGAGTGACCGACACTCTCACACTCTAAGAAATTCCTGCGCGTCTATTTACCCGCAAAACAATGGAAGAGCCAATCTCTATGATCTACGAAATCAGCTGAGGGAATGATGCGGCGGAACATCTGTTTAGGCCAAAAATTTAAATCTGCGCTGTGGTATTACGCAATGCAAGCATGACGCTTTGCATTGCGTAATGCCAGAGCGCAGACTTCATATTTAGGTCTAAACGGATGTTCCGCCTCATCAATCACTGAGCTGATTTCGTAGATCGCAGATATTGACTCTGAGTGTTTTGCAGCTAAGTAGACGTGCAGGAATTTCTTAGAGTGCAGAAGCTACGGAACCGTAGCTTCCTGGAAGGGACGGCTTTACCATTGAAAAATGCTGTCTGCACCGAACTTTTCGGACCGCTTTCAAGCCTGTGTTTGAGTGCTTGAGACTTCCACGATGTAAAGCTATCTAGCCATCTATCGCTGATGCTGATGCTGACGTGGGAATCTGTTTCGTGCGGTTCGTCCTATGTAAAGAGAACAGGAAAGAAGATTGTCCTGAAATTAAATTACTTCTGCACTCTCAAGAAAAAAGGGTGTCAAAAGGCGTATTCTTACACCCTTTGTCCCATATAATACACCCCCAAACTTCAATTCGACATACAGCGCCCTACAGTCGAACAGACGGCCCGAAATTTTACGAGGGGCTTGATAGCCGTGTGGCACAACTTATTAAAATAGCTAATGTACAGTACGTTTTACTGAACACGAAAAAAATAATCGGGGTTTTCTTGGCCCTACTGTAAAAACTCGGTGTTTTCTTTATCTTGTCTTTGATACGTACTTTAGCTGTTTACAATGTTGTACCATACGGCTATCAAGCCCCTCGTAAAATTTCGGGTCCTCTGTTCGACTGTAGGGCACTGTACATCGAATTGAATTTCTGGGGTGTATTATATGGGACAAAGAGTGTAAGAATACACCTTTTGACACCCTTTTTTTCTTTAGAGTGTGTGTTGGTTTTGAGACGCTGCTGTCGTTGTCCTCTTTGTCCCTCCTTGTCCTTGTACCTCTTTGTCCCTCCACGTATTACGAGTTTCGGGCAGCAAAATAAGAGACATGGACCCGCAAACCCCGCGTGCGATTCCCTCGACTTCGTAAACAAGCAAAACCCAGCCAGGAGTAAGCGCGCCTTGCTGACTCAAAAGAGGATGCCACCGACCCTCTCTTCGAAGTGGGCCCTTCCCGCATGGATTGCTGATCTTGTATTCGGGATAGAGGGCCAGTTTTTCCGCCGCAATGTTTGCTCTTATTATTTTCGGAGTAGTGAGCTGAACTGGTGGACTGTGGTGTCTAGCGGTTGTGGCGAATTCGTTGGTGGCGGACTCTCCTCTCGTCACTCGTACGTCGATCGAGTCTACTGTTTGTTTGATATTACGCTCAAATAAAGGCCGCATGGATTAACTATGCATCGTCTGGTACGTACACTTTATTTCTTAAGTAGGTTCTCTATGTCCTATTAGGTAGAAATAAACCTTATTGGGGACACAAGAGACAGTACCTGATTGGTTACCTAGAATTGAAACGCTCGACACGTTAAGGGAATTTTGAGGTGTCAACGTCAGCTAATGAAGGGATGACGATTTCATATTTCTTCCTCATATGTATATACCTGTCATGTAACCATGTCGTGTAACCACGTGTGCGCAATGTAAATATGTGCGTTTGTGTGAGTTTTGTTTGAATAAATCAGGTTATAAAGAAAAAAAAAAGATCGGTGGCCGAGTGGGCTAAAGCGCACACCCAGCTCGACGCGGGTGGAGCGAAAGCTCGCGCTGCAGAACCCAGGGATCCTGGGTTCGAGCCCCACCCCTGCCCGTTTCGATCTGGCTGAGCGTCGTACCGGCGTGCGGTCGTGTATCACTACTGCGTGATGCCCGTTAAAGACCCCAGGCTAGCGGTTGTAATGCACTGGCTATATTACTCATCTACAGCGTGTGACTCGTCGCAACTATAATGGCTGACCAACTAAACGCTGTATCCATAACCCGTAACCCAATTGTCAATAAACCTTACAGGCCGATCTAGCGCAGGTGCCGTGCTAGCTCCGTGGTAGTGTGGTAGCTACGCAATAGACTCACGATGTCTCTACCGGTCTTCGCAGTGGTCATGCAGTGTCGTGTGCTTTCAGTAGTTCATGCGACTGCGTTACAAAAGCCGCCATGTCGATCGATTGGGGACGTGTTCCGATCTTCTGCCGGCAAAAGACTAACAAGGTCGCGAGTAAGATCTTTGGCAGACCTTGGCACCCCGAATATTAAAGAAACTTTTACCCGAACCAAATCACCAGAGTGAAGCCCGTTAACATTATGGGTCAATACTTTTCGCGGCGGAGTCAAGTGACGAACGTGAGCATCACGTTTCTTCGTTGCTTTGTCTGCTTCAACGCTAGGACTACAGCGCCATGAACACCTCACCAGTGACAGATGCCATCTTGTTTCGAGAGCCAGCGACGTCACGTCTGCATGTGTCGGGTTGAGATTGGTAGCCGCTTCGCAATTCGCGAAAGCGGTTGCGAGAAATCGGTCCCGAAGCGGTTGGCAAAAAGGCGTCCCAACCGCTGGATCCCAGACGCTTCGTGGTTGAGAACGTGCGGATCCGCTTTGCGATTGCGGATCCGCTTCCAGTGTGAGCGCGCCATAAAAGCGGTGAGCCTTTGTCCGGGTCTGCAGAAAACGCGGTGAACCTTGGTCCGGTAAGCTTTTGTTCGCGGTGAGCTTTTGACCAGGATCCACCTTGTCCAGCACGCATCGCTAAGCGCTTTTTAAAGCGGAGGTCACACAGCTCATACAACTTTCAAAAGACAGTTTGCCAACACGAGGCACCGCAATTTCTCCGTAGTTCAAATGCCGCGTGCCAAGTTTCTTTTTGAACTCACTGCCATGCGGCATCCGAAGCACGAATCTTGCGGTGACTCGCGTTCGAATCTCTATGCAGACTGTTTTTTTTTTTTGTTTTTTTTTTTTTGTATGATGTATAAGCAGGGTCACCCCTGCTTAACAAAACTACGTCCTCGCGAGACCGAATTTATTAGACGAAAAACATTATGCGTTGGTAAGCCATATAATATTTTATATTCAAGGACAATGCATTTGTTTTTTTGTTTTTTTGTTTTTTTTTTTTTTTTTGTTTTTCCATTCTAAGCCAGATGTAAGACACTGCTACCCGGGTGGCGACTCATCGTGGCCGGGCTTCTTAATTAATGGCGCTGGTTAAGGCGTCATGGCGCCTTAATTTATGGTAATTAGTACGGGAAGATGCATAGAAAACGAAAGTAACTCTTCAGAAAGACAAGCTGGCTCATCCAAAATCTTGATTAGGTGTGGCCAAGTACGTAACCGAATGAGCAGCAAATTACAGCATACAGACGCCTCGTAATTTTACGTAATAGGGTTTCGCGGTTCCCTGTTAAAGAGATAGATAATTACTTGGCGCTGCAGTCTAGTAGAACTGACTCGGACGCGCTTTTACCCCGCATTAAAATGCACGAGACAGAAAAAAAAACTTGTTTCTGAAGTTTTAATATAAAAGCTGGCAAAGCGAAGAAGCCAAATCAGCACCAAATTAAAAATGCGAAGATAAAGGCCGGTTCACGTAGCGCTAAGTTAGCGCTACGTGAGCGCTCCAATGGGCGCTCATGTGGCGCTTCCTAGCGCGTGATGTAGCGCTCGGTTAGCGCTTCAAAAGCGCTCTGTTGACGCTTCAGAAGCGCTTTGTTAGCGCTCTGTTAGCGCTCTCACGCTCCTTGTACCGTGCTTGCTGCTGCGGAATAGCGCGTGCACGGCGACTCTTTTGTTGTTATTTTTCTTTTGGCATTAAAAGAAGAGGAAGTAAAACAGCCGCTCTCCAAGCAGAGGGTCGGGCAGGCGATCCAGAGTCATGAACTCTGAGCGACTAATTGATTGGGTATGACCACATCGCTTTCTAATTGATATGCGCGACCCTGGTTTCAAAGACACGCAGTTAAAAATAATCGCCTTCGAAAGAGCTCTGTGTCTCGGTCCCTCAGCATAGGAGCAAGGTTCGCCGGGTACCCGCCGGTATCTCGGTGGCGAAAGATTTCGCGCACCCAGAAGGCTCTCCTGGGCATAAAGTCTTCCACACACGTATGCACTAATTGCGTATCTAAGAGTATTTGTCGAGTTTCTATTTCAGCGTCCCAGATGTCCGCCATGGTGCTGCTGATGCACACCCAACCACAGGAACCGGAACCGCAGTGCACGCGCTCATCCGCAGCACCGCGGTACAAGAAGCGCTACTAAAGCGCTAACACGGCTCTACCGAAGCGCTAACAAGGCGCTACTGGAGCGCATACGAGGCGCTACAGGAGCGCTAACAAGGCGCTACAGAGGTGCTAATCGCGCGCTATGTTAGAACTAAGTCACGCGCTAGGAAGCGCCACATGAACGCTCCTTGGAGCGCTCACGTACCGCTAACTTAGCGCTCCGCTGTGTGAGTGAATTAAGAACGAGATGATGGAAAACAGGTCTGCAGTTTGGGATCCGTCTTGTTCGTTGTCACCTTCATTTCGATGCCTTAAAAATACGCCTTGCTTGTTGGTTTGTACCAACAAAAAAGAACGGGTTAAGCATGGCGCTTATACTTTAAAAATGTCCCGTCGAGAGTGCAATATTTTACTCATTCCATCCACGCTAAAGTTTCTACCCACGTTTTGACTTTTTTTTCGGATGGTAGAAAAGCTTAAAGTTTACGCAGAAATCTTAGACAGGGGTTAGAGCCCCTAAGCAGGGTGCGTCGACTTCCGGGCATCTCATCATCGCCCAGCAGCCAATGAGATTGCGGCATTGGTCGCTATGAGCGTCAAAGAACCAATCAGGATGCAAGAAGCGTGGACATAAAGAAACCACGCCCTCTTAAGCTGTAAGTGGCAATATATACAAGGTGACCCCCCCCCCCCCCCCCCCCCAAAAAAAAAAAAAAAATTACGAGGTTTTTTTTTTATCGCAGAAATAAGCCATGCGTCACCGAACGCTAATTCTCTCCCCCCCCCCCTCCCCCCCCCCCCCCCCAAATATAGCGCTAGAGGTCCCAACCAGCTGCCAAAGTTTCCAGCACTAATCACTATCTTGTTTAAAAGTTGTGATTTTCTGAAATTTTCAATGAAAATGGCGACCGATCAAGCTCTCGAATACATTATGAAGCTCTCTAGCGCCATTTACCGCAAATGGGCGAAAATAGGCCCCATTTCGTTTTCAATTAAAATTTAAGAGATTTGTTTATAACTTTTGAATAAAATAACCGTTAGTGTTGAAACTTTGTCATCGGGTTCGCACCTCTTGTAGCGCTATATCTGGGTGGAGAATGAGCAATCGGTGATGCGTTGTTTATTTTTGCGGAAAAAAAGAACTTGTAAATTATTTATATTTATTTCTTTATCGTTTTTTTTTCCTGTTTTTTTTCTTTGCGGGGGGGGGGGGGGGGGGGGGGGGGGGCATTTTAGCATGTACTTCGTTTCAGCTTCAAGGGGCCATGAAACGATATCGGGTTGGAATGTTCGTGACTTTACAGAAGCGTACTGCTCCTAGCTTGGCTCAAGTATACTCGCATAGACCGCATCTCATTAAGAAGCTTCTTTGACGCGGGGAAACTGCGAGGATTAAAGGGAACCATTTCTTTCAGTCTAGCCTTCGCAAAGCTGGATGACATAATTGTGGCATCGAAACCACCCGCCTGACGACAGTCGACGGCGACTCGTGGGTTGGACGCGAGAACTGCTTGAGCACTCGTTTTCGGCTCGTGACAATCAACGCCTCGGCGGACTCTCGGGTAGTGACTCGTGTCCACCCGCTGCGGTGATGAGAATAGCCCAACTCTAACAATGCCTGGGTCGCTAAACTCGTCAAGCACAACTTTGTGTCCGAAAGTTGCGGAACGCGCTAATTGGACTCTCGCGACGCTGACGTCGCGCCGAGCGAGGTGTCAATCATTCAAAGCAAAGTTCATCGAGGCGCGCGTGCGGCGCGTGAGGGGCGCGAGGAGCCCGCTGATTGAACGGCTTCGCCGATGACGTAGCGCCCATTTGTCCCTACATCCCTACGCCAAGCTAAAATTAATGCTTTGCAGATTGTCCCTAGGCGACCTGCTGACGCTCAAAATCCCTCCGAAGTTTGTGTTAAAAAGAAACCTCTTTTGTCGAAGTTGTCGCTGACGTCAAAGTGACGTTTCCGAACTTTGCGAGAGCCGTGGTTTGAGCTCGAGATCTTCGCTTCGGATCGAGGCGAAGTTAAACTTTGTCAACATGGCGGTGCCGTATGCTACGGCCGAGCTTATCTTCCGCCACCGTCGGCGTCGCTACTGAGACCACTGGGGACGCCTTTCGAATCCCCGACGACGACTTTCGGCGACAGTACGGGCTATCGAAAGCCGTTGTGCGTTGACTCTGCGACGAGCTTCGTTCGCCGCCTCGAACCGTGGAACAACAAGTTCTCTGCGCGCTCCGGTTCTTCGGAACCGGTAGCTTTCAAGGCATGGTGGCGACTGACGAGCACCTGTCAGTCTCCCACATGACTGTGAACCGGGCTGTCAGAGTTTTTGCGGCTGCCATCGCTTTTTTTTTATTTTTTTTTCTGTATATTTGAAGAGGTACTAATAAGCTGGTATACAATTCAGAATGTTGGAAAACAAACAAGAACCGGGGTAATTCTTGGGTAGGGTCGAGTCTCCTGGCAGCCGGCAGAATTATTTCCCCGAAATTCTACTGGCAGTCAGTCGTCACTATTGGCGGTCAAATCAGTTCATCGAACGAAGTGTCATCGACAGATCGTTTCATCGGCACGCGATGTAATCACATGAAAGAGATTGTCTTCCTTTAGAGGTATATACACATTAAGCATTTTTCACCTTTAAACATGTAAGTGGGGTGTCCTATAACTAACACCCCAATAAGTGTAGCGATGGACTTTATAAAAGAAATGTAAACTTCACACCTTTAAGAATGTGTGATTTTTTAAACACGTTTCTTAAAACGTATGATAATGCCTACACCTTTTTATAAAGATGTAAAACTACAATACCCCTTCTCGTCAGGCACGTAGCCAAGGGGAGGGGGGGGGGGGCATAAGGCCTGGCCTTCCCGCCCCCCCCCCCCCCCCCCCGAAATTTTCCATTTTGCTGGGGCCTCCTCTCCTCCCTCCCTCTCATAGAGCACTTTGTCATCGGCGCCCCCCCCCCCCTCCCCCCCCTTAAACGAAAATCTGGCTACGTGCCTGCTTCTCCTCAAGGGGTAATTACCACAGTACGTTTCTTTTTTGGGGTGTACACAGCGGCCCGGGACCCATTAATATGACTGAACAAATAAATTACACAAACGAGTCGCCGAAACAGCACGTTGCTTCTTGGCGAGTGTCGAGGCAATATCGTCCGAAAACCGGCTTCAATATTGGCCGGATGTACGGTTCTGCGCCTCGTCCCTACATCCCGCAGGTGTGAGAGTACCGATGCAAATAAACGATTTATGTCTAATAGCACTGGCACCACTGATTTCTTAGGAGGCTAGATCGTGGATAGAGGCCTGTATTGCTGGGGTCGAGCGGCACCACCGGCAGTCATCGCTTGACACAACTCAATTTTATTACGTTAGTAGGTTGTTTTCTACCATGAAACTTCTATCATGTTTCCGCAAATAACAGTTAATATTGTGGGCAAGAATATTAAACGCGTTAGAATACCAATCTTGTTTAACTAAATGTTGTGTGGTTGAGGGTCCAGGGCTACTTTGTTGGGCGTTAACTGTGATGTGTTTAATGAGACAAGGGCTACCGAGAGTTATTGTGGAGTCATCCGTGGTTCCGGAGTCATCAAAGCTCAGCAAACGATAAGTTAGAATGCCTTTACTGGGGATTTTCGCATCGTTTTGACCGCTTGTACATAGTGCTTCATGGTGAAAGCTTTTTCTTTGAACTCCTGTGAGGGCTTCCGTGACAAACTGAAACTCGGAGCGTGCCGTTCAGTCGCTCGACGTGCCATTTATTTAGCAACCGAAGCAAGCGACGTCGGTAAAGTCAATCGCGCTCCGGCCAATTTTTTTTTTTTAATCGATGTTCAAACGCTTGACGAATGTCTATTTGATCTCCAAGAACCCGACATAATCATCGCAGCACGTCGTAAAATGCTCGCCCTCGAGCGCCGCGTACAAGCTTCCAATTTTTGCATGTTTCTTCCTTAGACTTGCGTGTATTGCCTCATGATGTAAAAGGCCAAAGCAACAAGGACGAAAACGAAGGGAGAACTAGACAGGACGCGGCATATTGCCTGTCGTCAATCAATGGCCGCCGGTGAGGCCAGTGACGGGCTCCCAATTCGCGATACAGACTTGCACTGTGAGAGTTCTAATGCATTACACCCGCCGAGTGCTGCACGGAGAACAGGCCCCGAACGAACTTGCCGAATGCACCCAGTGCAGACTGATGCTGTCGCCATAGATGTTGTAGAAAAGTACCGACCTCAAACCGAAACTAGCGCCTTTTTGTTCGACGTGATGGGTGGGAATGCGAGAGTGCAGTCGCTGCCATCGTTTAAACGTCGGTTGCTGCAACGTGGAACTTACATTTGCGATGACTTCCACTTAAGCAACTCGGCTGTCAGAGATATCTACAGACGGCGTAAGTTTCCGAAACCAGTTGACTACAAAACAGCATACGCTTGAGGAAATTGATGGAACTGTACGCGCAAGAGCTTGATTCGTTTTAAGCATAGCATTATGAGTGAACCACTGAAACGATACGGCTTAAATCTAGTTCTTTGGAACATCTAGCAATACGTTTCGTAAGACTTCTTATTTCCCCGGTGAAGGCATTGAGAACGAGAGCTTTCTCAAAACAAAATATGACGGGGCAAGATAGCTGCCGTTCAAATATGACTTTGCTTGAGTCTCGGGCAACGTCTCCATGTTTAGCCTTCCCGGACGCTGAGTGAATGCGTCGCAGGTTTCTGCTGTGTGAGCTTTGTCGAAAAATGTTGCACTTTTCACCCATACACAAATGATGCTAGATCTCGCGGCCCCTGTGGTTGTCCTGGGCCTTTCATTACACACTGGTAGGTTTCAGCGTCTGTACGGCTACAAAACGACTCAAATTTTGCAAATAAAAGACGGGCCGTCGATTCCTCCCTTCGTGAAATATCAGACGCTTACAAGTCAAGCTCGCGTTTGAGTTTGTGGCCCGCGGGACGCGATTTCGAGCAGAAAACCAACTTTTTCTTTCAGTTCCGCTGTGCGAATGTCTCATCGTAGCAGACGAACTCTCGTCGTCTGCTCTCGCTCCTCGCCTGGCCGAGGCATGACGGGATTGTCGGCGCTAGAGAGCCCAAAGACGACGTACAGCGAGCGGCGTGAACAATCGCCTCCCCGCGCTGTTTCGTGCTCTCGTGCAGCGCCTAGGGATCGCGGGGGATTTTTCGTCAAAAGTTGCGAAGTTGAGCGCGCGCAGGGAGGAGGAAACTTTGCGGCGTTCTTTTGGTCACTCCCCCCGCTACGTCAGAAAGCGAAGAATGTTTTGCCCCACGAGTTTAGCTACCCTGGAGCGCAGAACGCGTTTTCTACTTTGCCAATTCCAGCGCGTGGCTATGATTAACGTTGGTGGCATAACATAGGCACCAGGCCACCTAACCGCTTCTGCCGGCTCCGAGTTGAGGGAATAAATGATGCTTATTTCTCCAATTGTTTTGACAACTGCCATTGCTTAGAAAAAAACTAAGGCAAGTTTATTCAGCTATTAACGTTAGGGAGTGATTCTAAGTATCATTTAGCCAAAGTAGAAAGATCACTTTTATTTATTTATTTATTACAGAGCTTCTTTAAGCCCAGACGCAGCCGACGCCACGACTTCAGGGGATCAATCAATCAGCGCCAAAAGCGCGAGTCACTTGGCCTTTCCTGTTTATGATTGGTTCAGCGATTGATATAACACGTACAGAAATATCACAAACACCATGATGGTTAGTTTTTGACGCCGTCTGAATGATCCCCTCAGCTCGTAGCGTCGACTGCGTCTGGACTTAAAACGAAGTATGGTACACCCACAATCTGATATGTGCAATGACTGCACTATAAAAAAAGTTTGTGCGTCTACTTTTACGCATAGAGTTATTATAATGTACGCTAGAGGTTCAAGTGGCGCTAGTGTGCTGACGCAAATTGAAGCAGACAGCAACCAGTCGAAAATTGACTTCCGGTAACGCATTTCTTTGGAAAAAAGTGAGTGCATTTTCTCTCTGCGCTCGATCATAAGAGCAAATATCCCGAATAATTCATACGTACTAGGTAGCTTGGAACATTTCTCAGTCAGGCCGACGAAATAATTGGTCAGTTACGGTGTTTTTCTTTCAAATTCATTGCATTAAAAACGGTGCTAAAACAGCTTCGTACGTGTATTTATGTGCACTGTCGGACACTGTTAGCGCGAACACGACGTCGGAGCTTTTCAGCGTGGGGGTATACGTGCCAAACGAACGAAGAACATCTGGAAATTAAGAAAGACGGCAAGAACTACGCAGTAACACCGGATCAGTAACTACACGTGCATATACGATCAAAATTAATTGAAGGCGACGTAATCTATTCCTATTTTAAAGAAGTAAGTACCGTTTTATTCTTTCTGCTCTGAGCGAAGCTGCTGCTTCTACGTTCAAAATATCACTCGCACGCTCGAAATCTTTGAGAACAAATGCCCGATAGAAGCTGCCCGGCAGAGAAAACAATACGAAGAGAAAACTTTTATAGCCCACGGACTTTATTCTCTACGTTTTGAATGTTTTTATCAGCTCATGCACGACGGGGTCATTTTTATATAGTGACAGGACTGGCATATTATCAATATATAAGTGTCATTTCAAAATCAATGTGGCATACCATCCGAATCTTTCATGGAACTCCTTAGGTTCTACCTCACATCTACCTTTGTAACTTTTAGCGGCAGTACTTACATCCAAAAGAAAGGGATTTGCATTGGCTCCTGTGTAGCACCTGTCTTATGCGACATTTTTCTTTCCACCTGTGACAGGGCAATAGCCCAGAGCCTTCCCACAAACCTTGTAACACGTATCTTTAGATACGTCGATGACTATCTCGTTTTACTTTCCATCGGACCTGACCAATATGATTGTGCTACATTCAACATCATAAGCAACACTTTCATGACACAAGCTCAAGGACTCAAATTCACACATGAGTTACCTACTAATAGCAAGCTTCAATTTTTAGATTTACAACTGTCCTTTAAAAAATCGCACACTTGCTGGACTTATGGACCACGGTCCAAAAAAAGACTCCTACCTTTTGATTCTGCACACTCCAAGATCATCAAAAGAGGAATAGTGCAGAGTTGCTTTAAAGCGGCCCTGCACGAGTCCTGTGAACACACGGCTAAGCGCAGTTTCGAAGCACAAGTGCAGAGGCTGCAGGATTCTGGATACACCAATTCATTATTGTTTGATGTAGCAGAATGTCTGACAACTCCCAAGGGAAGAGGACAACGAAATTGCAAGAAAACGCGACCGGCAGTGATACCCTACTTCCACAACATATCACACAACTTCAAACGGATAGGCTCCAAGTATGAAGTACCAGTGGTACTTTCAGCTCCAAACAAACTAAAAAAATTGTGTCCTAAGATTAATTCGCAAAACGAAAATAACAACAACTCCACCGTCAAGCATACGCACAAGTACGTCAACTGCAACATCAACGTAGTCTACGAAATTCCATTCACATGTGGAAAAGTCTACGTCGGACAATCTGGGCGCTGTGTGAACGTGAGACTTCGAGAGCATCACCTTTCTCTGAAATCATCACCATCGGGACATCTCGCCATACATGTCCGTGACTGCCACTGCACACCCATATTCCAACAGACTAAGATCCTCAAGCATTACCATAGAAAAAGATCCCGAGAACTCTATGAAGCGACAATCATATTGTCTCTTGGGGGAGCTTGCATAAGCGCACCATCAATAGCGCTGTCCGAGAAAGACATGAGATACCTCGACCTTTTTCCTTAACGCGGGTCATTTTAGTGTTTTCTAACCTTATCTTTGCCCTACTGATTTTGTTTATATTTCTGAATTTTTATTACATTTTTTTCGCTAGTGTCAAGGGGTAAGATTTAGTTGAAAATTTTTAATGCGCCTCTATAAACTATAACAATATTTTTTTTCTTCTTCTTCTTTTTTACCTTTACATACCTAATTCTTCTTTTATGTCTTCCTCGGGGAATGCATTAAACTTCCAGTTGGAGTAAGCGCTCTGTCCTGTCCCCTCTTCTTTTCCTTGGCGTTTGCGCTTTTGAATTTTTATACAATGTGTAGCCAACTAGCCCAACAGTTAATTTTGATTTAATTTTAATTTTGATATAAGCGTCACCGGATTGCTGGCGAGCCTTGAACACACTCTACATTCCTTTCGATTGAAATTTTGCTTCGAATCGTCGCTTGTTTCTACACACCTGCTCCGGAACACACGTTTGGGACTGAAATGTAGCGAAGTTAAACATAGGTCACTGATGAAGAAAAATGCGCTAACTAAAGCAATTACACTTTTACAGTGTTAATCAAGGTACATACTAATCGGTACGACCCAAATAACCAAAGTGTTCCGTGTTATTTTCCGGCGAAGAGACAAAATGCACGCGCGCTTTCCCATAGGAATACACAGGAAGACTGGAAAAGTACACTGGTTGCTGTCTGCTTCAATTTGCGTCACGGAAGTCGCATAGACACTAGCGCCAGTTCAACCTCTAGCGTACATTATAATAACTCTATGCTTTTACGCACAACCCTCGGAGAGCCAATCACCGCAACTTACGAAAGCAGCGCAGCGAATGACAATGCCGAAACATATGTTTAGACTAAAAAACGCAGTCTGAGTTATGACATTAAGCAATGCAAAACGTCACGCTTTCGTTTTTTGGTCTAACCATATGTTTCGCAATCGTCATTCGCTGAGCTGCCTCCGTAAGTTGCGCTGATTGGCTCTCCGAGGGTTGTGCGGGAAAGCAGACGCACGGGCTTTTTTTAGAGTGTGGAAGCCTACCAGCTGCGGCAGGAAACATGGTGAATACCCGCAATCGTCAGCTAACTGTGCCACGTTGTACAGTGCAGGTATATAAACACTCTTCTTTTTTCTTTTTTTTTTTTAATTCTTAGCGCGTGTACGTGTATGCATATGCGTGTGTGTTTCTGGAACGCAGAAGGCCGCGTGAAGCGCCTACTCATCCTTTCCAGGCACGGCAAACGCAAGTGTCGCGTGGGGGACTTAGCGAGCGCGGGCGTGTCGCGCAAGGCGCATGCGCTGTTTCTCGTGACGAGGTCAACTAGATCCTCGCCGAAGTGGCACGCGCAAAAAGTTCTGGCCGTCGGTCGATTCGGACATCTCTCGCGGTAACGGATTCGATCTGCCTTGTCTTGACGGTGTTACTGCTGCAATGAGTAACCAACGGATTTGATGACGCGCGTCATACACGCCTCGCTTCGACCAATCTCTTCGGACACGCGTATACGCCGCTGACACGCGGAGCAAAGCGTGAGCGTCTCTCTGCGTGAGCGTTATGAAATTGATTAGGCGCACGTTTCGTTATGTAATTCGAGTATTGTGTACCCTGCGTATAAACGGGCGGCATCTGACCCGTCGCGCGGGGTTGCGCGCGCGCCTGGTAATTGCTTGGACGTTTCGCGAATAAAGGAGACGCCTGGTAAAAGCAGTCCGAGAGGCGAAATTATCTACCGTCATATTTTTTTTTTTCTATAAGAGCTGCTTATTGCGTACTTTCGTATGATATACCATTGCGGTGATACGCATAAGTCCGTCTTGTCATTTCCTTGGGTTTATTACGGAGGGGATATAAATGGGCAGAAACGAAGCCTTTGCTGGTTATCAGAGGTGTTGTAACAACAAGAATAGTATAACTCCTGGGGGAAATAACGACGTCGCAAAGTGTTTATAAATGCCTTATTACCCAAGAGAAAATGAAGCGAATAACGATGTAAACACACTTTATTGAGTGTGAGCCACTGGAAACAGGATCCTTTCGCGAAATTGTTACCCTACGCACGTGTGATGCAGACGATTTACGCTCGGCTGGTCCGTACCAGCAGTTTTATTTTTGTCCTACATTTTCTTTTTTTACTCGCCTTCGAGCTCAACTTCGTTTCATACCGCCACATATCCGAAGCTGTACATTCCGATACTTCTCGTCCAGTAAAACAGGCACTTTCGAGCCACAGCCTGTCGTGTGAAAATCACAGCCCCCCGGATGCAAGTTCTTAGTTTTGGCCTGCAAGCGTAGCAAGAGTTAGGCACACCGAGACACGCAATGGCAAAATCCATATAAGCCATATCCATAGTTGTACCGCGACGTCAAAGCTATTGGCGCAAGCACCTACAGCTTATCGGTGTAACATTTGCTCCAGAGCACTTGCGAATTAATTTTTACTCAAACCCACGCCCCGTGAAGTAGCTTCGATAGTGTTGTACACTATGCGACAATATCAGAAAGTCTTGGCTTAACGTTCTTGCCATTATTAGGGCCAGTTTCGCACTCTGGCGTCTTTCATAACACTGTCGCAAGAGCTTTCTGGTAACACACAAAGTGCCGAAATGTGAGAAAATATGTATAGACGATTTCATAGCCCAAAACGTAACAACCGTGAATCTGCAATTAAGTTCCGTTTAGCGGCGCCACTTGCGTACTTTTGCAAATAAGAGAAGGACGTGCCCATTGCCAAAATACGTAGCAGTTGTACATCCGAGAATCCGTTAAGCGAAAGGTTTCTGGTAGCCACATCGCTTTAAACGCCACAGGCTTTCCTCCGCTATATGAGCCTATGACGGATTTTATGCGTACGTTTTTTCTTAACTGCGTTAGTTAACTGTTGATAAGTGACTATACAAGTACTCCGCTGACCTCTTCGTGTTTGTAAATAAACAATCCTCCTCTCTTGTTTCAGTTTTCATAGTACAACGAACTACACAATGCCGCGCTGCCATGTTTTGACGCAGTTCGCGCTAGAACCGTGTTGGCTTACCTAAGTTTCCCTCACATTATGACAGACAAGTCGCCTATATTGTTCTCTCACTTGACGCTCGTACGCTGCCTTCGATGAAGCAATTGCATCGTATAGATCCGCCTAAGTATAACCACAGGCACCGCTATCTCGACTGATGGAGAAGATTTGAATGTGTGCCCAATCGCGTCGACCGCATTCCAGGAATAGCGATCCAGTTCAACCTTCCTCACTGCACTTTCTGCAGACGATGAGTTTGTTGGCGGGAAACAGACAGCGTTAAATTACGCTGATAGTGGCCCATTACCATGACTGAAATGGCATCATCATTTAAGTGGATAGACACTTTTTTTCCTAGACTAGACATTGTCTGTCTAATGCGAAAGAGCCACGTCACGGTTATGTGGAAGCAACAGGTCAAAACGTCTCTGGGCGAACATCCTGGTGGCAAACACGCGTAACTACAAAAATAGGAGCCATATCATCACGTGAATATATCCTACTGCGCACTGGTGCACCAACACCGGCAAATGTGTAAGGTGTACCTTCAAATGCAAACATAGGTATAGGCAACCACACTATAACACAAAATGTCAATATGACAAGAGCAGAGCAGATCGGCTGGGTAAGAGCGACCGATGTTCAAAGTGTCGGAGACGCACGCTTCCAATATGAGAGTGAAGGAGTATTAAAACATAGAACGGTCTGGGTACGGCGCGGATTTTAATTCAAGCGTTTCTAAACATCCTTATAATTTTTTCACACTTTCTTTGCGGTTCGCAAACAAACATGTCGGCGATGAGGGTGAAAATGGTTAAAAGAGTCATGACAGTTATAGCATACGATAGGTCAAATACTGCAACAGTGCTTGCTAACGAGAAACTTCGATTTAGATCGCACAGAACACTTCCTTTTGCCTTTTTTTTTTTTTGTTACATTTATTCATGTATTACACAATAGTGCAGGACAGATTCCTGACCCAAGCACAGTGCATCGCGTGATGTTTACACAGTCATGTTAAAACAGGATACGCGTACGATCCACCAAGAGCGACCATTGAAAGTGAATAATATCCCTATCTCATGGGAATTTCAAATATCGTTTATGTCTGAAGCCTTTGAAGAATTTGGTGAAACCACCGCAGGTCGAGCGGCACGCGCGGAGTCGGGATACCGAAGTGTTTCACCGCTCTCCTATAGATGGCTTGCATTGGGGTGACATACACCGCATTGTAGTACCCCACGCCGATGAAAATGTACTTTCTGTAGCCTACACCTTGCACCATCGAATTCGTCTTTTGTTTTGTTCACTTCGGCAAAAACAAGTAGAAACGACCACCAGCATTACACAATGACGTCGCAGGCATACCATGCATTGGCATTCGGCATGAATGCCAATAGACCGATCTCACCGAGCGTTCCACGCATGCGTGACGCCGCCATAACCGTAGTTCGTTGGAGGCAGACGCCAGTTCACGAGATAGCTCATGCCGCCTCGTGCTCTGCTCGCGCAGACCTCCAGCAGGGTTGTCGCGCGGGCAGAAAGACTACAGCTCCCACGATGCATGGCGGCAGCAGTTGCGTACTCAAACTAGCTGTGAGTTCGGTCTATTCAATATCCTAAGAAGTCGAAGAGCAAGATTTAAAAAAATTAAGATATACTTAGTATCTTTGCGCCATTCAGGCACCTATAAACAATCCACAGGTCGCTTGAAAATTCATGTCTGTGTGTATACATTTCATCGACATGTCGCACAAAGTCGTCATAATGGAACGCCTCTCAAGTGCTTTCTGTATTTAGAATGACAGAGCCTGGCTGCCTCAAATTTGCTTTGTGTGCTTCGCCCTCTTCATGCACGCATATCTCACCTTTTTCTGATTGTCTGCGGATGGACAGTTTTCCTCGGAACATTGCCTTGCACGTACACCGAGTCCTCGCGCTTCTTGAGCGAAAAACTCAGCGACCTCAGGACGTTCGATGCCGTGGTAGAAGCACCGTAGCGTCGTGACCATGAAGAAGACCTTTCCAGTTTCGGTTTCGCCGTGACCGGCGCCGTGGTCTCCGTGCCCTTCGACATCATGGTCCTCCGAAGCCTACTTCTCTTCGAATCAAAGTTCGCTAGTAACCACCGTATCGCTGTCTGTCACTCACACCACGCGTAAAGCTACCGGGAAAAAATAAAAATCTGTCGAGGTATCCGGTCAAATTAGAAGTGTAACGGACAGTCTAGGACAAGGCGTGATCTCTCAGGAAACGGGGGTCCCGGTTATGTAGATTGCAAATGAACGTCGCAGAAGACCGTGAACGGACGTGCGAGGTTCCACTTGGGACATCAGCTCCGTGTTACGCGGCAAGGTCGCATTACTGCCCGAGGTCGATCTCGATGACACTCGTTGGAATCGATGGCTCCGATTTCCATCTCAAATTCACTTTCTTCACAGGCGCCCGTCACAACTTATCGGAGAACAAACAAGCGAGACACCACACTCGATCCACAGGAAGACCGCACGGAATCACCACGGTACACGATGCCATCCAGACGAACAAGAAGGGCAGACGGCAAAAAATATCCCGAGAGGAACAACACGAACGCTCAGCGAACATCATATCCGCGATATATCAGGAGGCAGAACCGCGAATGCGCAGCGGAGCTCACAATCCGGTTTTCGTTGTCGTCGTCGGCGGTGGCAACTCCCACGCTTGTTCTTGATGCTCGCTTCGGGACCAGGAGAGGTGGGGGAGGACTTCCGTGAGACTTTTCTTTCTTACTTCAGCGTGGATTCGTCCGGTCGGCGTGACGACGTCGCCGCCAGCACCAACGTCGTCTTCGACGTGTCCACTGCCGCCGTAACAATGATCGCGACGTCTCTGCGACGCGCACGGGTGCGCGATGGTGACCGACATATCATGCTGCCGAGGTCGCCGTCGAACAGGTGCGCGAGGGACACGACGACATTGTAGGTGTTGCTGTAGAGCGAGTGCTCGCGACTTGCGGCGGCATGTGTGCGTGCGCGGGCGTGCCGGAACTTGAACTGACGACGACCGGTGCGTTGTTCGGGCGCGCGCCCTCGCTCGAATACCGCGAAAATTAAACACAAAGGGCGTTTTCACGTCGAGCGGCGGCGAAGAGCAGGCGACGCCTCGGATTTGTTATTTGAGCGCCGCTGCTGCTGCTGCTTTCTCTCCGCCTGGCGTCGTCTCCGGACCACTCGCACGCAACGCACTTCATCAAGTATGAGGAAGTCTTGGCGAAAGGAGCTGGCGCATCGCCTTCCGAAGCTACCCTTGCGAGCGTGCGTATGTGTGTACGCGTGCGCCTAGGCACGAAGAAAAGAACGGGTAACCAGGTAGTTCGTTCGTACGCATTTCTTCCTCTCTTATAACAAGTGACTCGGGCCTTCAGCAGAGCGTTACAAAAGGAGTCTTTTTGGGATGAAAACCTGACTTGCTTCGCGTGTAATTACGTTGGCATTTTTATATTAGATTTCCAGCTTTTCCTCATACTATAGCGCTTTCTTCACTTAGCTGCAACATGAAAGCTGTATTTTATAAATGCTAAAATTGGCTCTACAAGTACAAGTCTTCGGGCGTTTGGGGGCACAGAGTAATACATATATTATAAACAAATGAATAAATAGGTGCCTCAATCG
Source organism: Ixodes scapularis (assembly GCF_016920785.2). Lineage (NCBI taxonomy): Eukaryota > Metazoa > Arthropoda > Arachnida > Ixodida > Ixodidae > Ixodes > Ixodes scapularis. Next base: position 93,083,305 of record NW_024609880.1, read on the forward strand.
CTCGATCGCTTAAGCAACGTGAAGCCTCAGGACTGTACGACACCGTGTATCTGGTTTGCCATTTACCCGAACGCTTTACGAACGAAAACTCGTATGAGTTAGCACGACGACATTTCTTTCCTTAAACCTGCTGATTAGAATTCTTGAATGTCAGCACGAACGTCCGCGTCCGCTACGTGACGCGAGCGTAAATGCAGTGTATATACCCCTAATTTTCTTTTTCTATACAAGCTCACATTAAAACTTCTCGTATGACCGATTGACACTGCGTCAACATTCGAGAAAGTTTTTACGTCACTCAAGCCAAAACAAAGGTGCTATAGCATGCTGTATGTTCGCTGATAACGCGGATGAATCTATACGTGGTAAAGTACAGTAAAGAGCGCTACATGAGCCCTACTTTCCTAAGCCAGGTACCGGTCCGCGCTCCGATGGGATGCCTACGTGATCCATCCCCGCCCTATCCCAAACCGGCCCGATCCCGGCCCGGCTGGAGCTACCCCAACAGTGGGAGATAAAGCACGTATCGGGCCCGGGTCCGAGAACATTACGTATACTACCCAGCCGGCGGGCCGGTTCGGGTCCGGGCTTTCCGGTTGACCCGGGCCCGTGCGAGGCTCTCCTGATTCATTTCTACCTGAGCGACATTATTTATCCCCCGAAATGGAAACATTGGAGAGAGCCCCTCCGGGGGGAACAGAGAGCACACAGTTCAAAGGACGACGAATATAAATAAGAGCACATTATAAATGTGTTACAGACAAACACACACCAGCACCACTGTTTACAGACATGCCCGCATTCGAGCACGCAGGGTGTGGGCAGTGCGCGTGTGCAGGAACCACATTTTGCGTGAGGCGAAGCATCTGCGCATGCGCAGTGCCGACAGCAGCGCCACCGCAGAGCCCTGACAGAACGGTGAGTTGATCTATAGTGACTGACAGCTTAAGAAACATAGGACGTGACTTATGCGGAGCGAAAGTTCGTCTGCTCATTTTACAGGGGTGGTGGCAACGTTCCTAAACACTCAGTTGGGACACTCACCCTTGAAACCCGGACCGCTCGCGTCCACCGAGGCCGAGTTAAGTACGATAACAGCGCCACCTTTTACCGACATGTCAAAAGATGAAAGTTGATTTATATAGCTACTGCGAAATGGTAATGCCGGATATCGCCACCGGTCCTTGCGCGACTCAATCTGAAAATTGGGTTGTGGGGATATTTATACAGCGTGTACTTGGTCAGCCATTAAAGTTGCGACGAGTCACACGCTGTAGATTAGCAACTTAGCCAGTGCAGTACAACCGCTAGCCTGGGGTCTTTAACGTGCACCACGCAGTAGTGATACACGACCGCACGCCGGTACGATGCTCATCCAGATCGAAACGGGCAGGAGTGGGGCTCGAACCCAGGATCCCTGGGTTCTGCAGCGCGAGCTTTCGCTCCACGCGCGTCGAGCTGGGTGTGCGCTTTAGCCCACTCAGCCACCGTTCCTTTTTTTTTTTCTTTATTGCCAGGTTTTATTTATTCACAAAATACACCCTCAGAAGCATTTCTGAAAAAGGTCAAGCTGACTTACGACTGACGCACTCTGATTAACATGAGTGACCAGTCCGTCTAGAACTGGCAACCAATCAGGCCCTTCTCCCAAACCCTTATACACTTCTCTAATCTGACTAATGCTCTGAGTAAAATAGTGACATACTGGTCGAGCATCCACATCAGCATGCCGCACTGCCATGCGGCTCTTCCAGATACTGTGTAAGCCAATAACCATAAGTAAATCATACGGTACAGAGTCGGTTGGGGCAACAGGCAGAAAACGTATCCCATGTGCGCTTAGAGGAAGTTCCTTTTTCAGACTTCGCTGCAGTACATCCCAGTAGAACACTGCGTCCCAACAATCTAAAAACACAAGCTCTATCGACTCGGGCCTTTTGCACAAGATACAGTTCACAGTCCAGGGAACAAATATGCCCTTTTCGTCCAGCCATGTTTTAACCGGAAGCGTTCCGCTGTGAAGTTGAAAGAAAAAGGTTTTCATAGTGGCCGGGACCAGCATTTTCTTAACGCGTCGAAGTACATCCTGTCCTGAAGTCTCGCTGTAAATAGCTCTATACAAAGGGGTTGGAAGTGACGTTTCTATTAGATTTCTTGTAAGTCGCTTTCGAGAGACAGTACAGAGACATTCTAAAGAGAAACGCGTGGTTAAAAATTTGTATGCACCGACAACTTCCTTCAAATAAGCACTCAGTGGTCCCGTAGCACCATCACTGGATGAAACGATGAAATTGGGTAAGACATCCGACAATTGAACCTGAAGAACAGTACGCAGAAAGGGATCCTCTTGATCACGCAGGAAAAGAAAACGGTTAAGAATTTGGCCCATGAAAAGATGTGATAAAGAAAGACCACCATGCCGTACACGCCGAAACAAATTCATCCGGCTGACGCGCTCCCAGCTGGACGCCCACACATATATAGCGAATACACGATGCAACTTCTGAATGTGAAATCGAGAACAATGCAAGACCTGTAGAAGATACCACAGCTTAGCGACAAAAAATGAGTTACACACTGTAGCTCTCGCGAAAATAGACAAATGGCGGCCTGCACTGGGGGCCGCTTTCTCGCGCAGCCTATGTGTCTCTTCGCTCCACAGACCCGCGCTGTCAAGATAGTATTCCAATGGTACGCCAAGATAACGGGTGGGAAGGGTGGACCAGGCAATTTGAGCGAGAAAGGTTGGCTTCGATGCCCATCGGCCGTGCCAAAACCCCGAACATTTCGACCAGTTCACTGAACATCCGGTCCGAGTACAAAAAGTTTTGGTGATTTCGATGGTTTTTTCAATACTCTCGCTATCTGTGCAAAAAATAGCAATGTCGTCCGCATAAGCCAAAATGCGTACCTCGCGCGCATTCAAGGTAAAACCGCGAACGTGTTCACTCCGAATGATACTTAAGCAGTATGGTTCAATATACAACGCAAACAGTAATGGCGAGAGCGGACAGCCTTGCCTAACAGAAGATTTTACAGGAATGCGTTCACTGACTCGCTTATTAACAATAAGACTCGTTGTACAATTATAATATGCCATTTGCACACCTTCAAGAATAATAGGTCCTATATCGATATGCTTCAAAATTTGGCTTAAAACGTCATGAGACACCCGATCGAAGGCCTTTTCCAAGTCAATTTGTAACATGGCGACTTTGCGCAGCTCACCGTCACAACACTCCAAGATACTGCGCGCAACATGAATGTTGGTCAAAATAGTCCGACCCTTTATGCCGCATGTCTGATGAGGCCCAACAACACTCGTTATCACACGCTGCAAGCGGCGAGCGAGGACTTTCATTAGTATTTTATAGTCAACATTAGTAAGGCTTATTGGACGGTAGGAGTTAACACTGCGAAGCTTAACGCGATCGTCACACTTTGGGATTAACACTGTGTGTGTGCGTGAAAAGGAGGGGGGGAGAGCTTTTCTTTCATATGCCTCGGTGAAAACTTCGAGTAACACGGATGAAATTTCATGTTTAAATGTTTTGTAAAAACCAGCATTAAGCCATCTAAACCAAGGCGATTTTCCGGGTCTTAAAGGGGCGGTGCAACGATATTCAATTGGAATGTTTTTCACTTTACACGAGCTTACTGACACTAGTGGGACTTAAGGATACTTGCATGCAACGCCAATGACCAAGAAATTTCTTTGTTGCGCTTAATTTCGAGGACAAAACCGAGCGATTTTACTCAATCTCTCCTTCGAAGAACCTGATGACGTAGCTGGGCGGTAGCAGTACCGTCCAGTGACGATATTTGAATACGGCTCATAGATTGCACCCGAGCATGGCGTGGACACTCGATTTGGGCTCGTGATAATCGATAGCTCGAGAAACATTCGGGTAGTGTCCTGTGTCCAATCGCTGCAATGACGACAACAGCCGAACCATAACAATGTCTGGAACTCAGCGCGTGTCCTGTGCCTTGCCAACCCTAGCGCATGGCTATGATCAACATTGGCGGCATATAATCGGCTCCAGATCACGGGGCCGCTTGTTCTGGCTGCGAGTTGAGGGGGTAAACTCTGCTCGTTTTTTTTTTTTTTTTTTTTTTTTTTCTGCGACATCGATTGCGTGTGGTGAAAACGAACGGGTATTTCACAGATAATTAACGTCAGGGATTCGTTCTAAGTGGTATTTCCGCAAAATACAAATATCAGTTCATCGCCCCTTTAAGTCATCTATCGCTTTTGTTACCTCTGACAAGCTGATTGGTTCCTCTAAAAAGTCTTTATCGTTTCCGTCAACCTTCGGCAGTAGAGGCAGAAAGTCGTCTTTAAATCCTGACAGTGGTGGAGCGCTACAACTAAACAGCTTTTTATAGTGCTGAACAAACGCCTCTTCGATATGACTTTTGTCGCTGGACAAAACTCCTAAGTGTTCTATTTCAACTACATCATTAGCTCGCGCGTATTTCTTTTCCGCCGCCACCATTCTTTTGTCGGCTGCTCTCCCACCAAAAAACGCTCTGAACGAGCCCGTATTGCCGCCCCCCTGTATCGGTCGAGATCGAGATTTTCGAGTTTGGCTTTCAAGTGGTTAATATCCTCAATGAAAACGCCGGGTCCCGGCATTCTTCCTGTAGCAGCTTGTCTAAGTTTTTTCGGTACTCCAATTCTTGACTCTTCTCCTGATTCTTTAGGAGACATGTTCTTCCAAGTGCAGTTAATTTCACCTTTTGTTAAAATGTTTCCCAGCGCTCGCTTGCATTGCCTCCTTTCAGTTGCGCGTCCCTCCAGATTGTCTTAATACAGGAAAGGAATGGTTCATCCTTTAAAAGTTTCGCATTCATTTTCCATAATTCCCATGAGAAACTGGCCCCCTCTTTCTTTTTGCCTAATTGGAATGTGACAAGGCAGTGATCGCTAAAAGCAACGTAGTCTACAGAATAACGTAGTCTACAGAATATACCAGATCCGATGCAATATACGCCCGGTCCAGTCTCGCGTGACTGACACCCTGAAAGTGCGTGAAAGGCATACAGTTTGACCGAGGCACACAACATGCGACGTCTTCCAGAACAAAATCTTCAATAATGTTATTTAATTCTAGGGTACTGGCATCCCTATAGCGCGTTCGGTTGGACCTGTCTTCAGCTCGGCAGACACAATTGAAGTCACCCAAAATGATCAGAAAACGATCGGACTGGCAATGTTGGTAAACGTTTTGGAAAAAAACCCGGCGCTCCTCAGCCTCATTTGGTGCATAAACACAAATGACACGCCATTCATTTCCCATAACAGGAAAATCACACATGAAAAACCTCCCAGATGGGCAGGTCGTGACGGTTTGCACGGCAGCACCTAGAGATTTTCTGGGGAACAGGCAGCAGCCAGCCGAGAAACCAACAGCATGACTCACGCAGACTTCATACCGCGCCAGAAAAGGCCGCACCATGCAGTCGGTCTGGTCCTCGCTCTCGACTTTGGTTTCCTGAATAGCGACAATGTCCAGGTCATGCTCGGTGAACAGCCGGTAGAGCTGTTGCTGCCGTCGTCTGGCTGCAAGTCCGCGAACGTTCAACGTAGCCACGCGCAAGGCGTTTTCAAGGGAAACCATCGGAAAGCGAGTCTCAGACCTCGTACGCTTGGGTCACCTCTCGCCCTACCTGGGAAGAGACGAAGAACGGCTGCGACCAGCGCGTCGTCCCCTCTTGCTCGTCACTATGAACCAGGGTCCCTCAGTCTGCTGGAGCGTCTGGTCGGTTCCCTGCTCCGGGTCGCTGAGCCGCCGCTTGATCGCCTCGGTCGCGAAGTCCATTGCTGTACCATCTCCGGCGTCCAGTGCGTCAGTCGCGTCCTTAGCTGCCGGTGTCGTTTCACTGGTCTTCTTCGCGTTAGGCTCATTTTCACCGACAGTGCCTTCTGCCGTCAACGTTACGGTGGAGACCTGGCCTTTTGGCATCGCCGTCAGCTCGTGTTCCTGCTCACCGGACTCTTGACGGTTTTGCGAAGAAATCCTCGCGGTTGGAGTCGCCGCCGCCTCGGCCTCCTCCTCGTCCATTACGAGGTTTCTGTCCTGGCTGTCGGTGGTCTTGCTGGCAACAGCTCGAGCATACGACCGTACGCAATCCGAGGCCTCATGCCCGAAGGCTCGACACTCCTCGCACCTCGGCACTCTGCAGTCGCGTCGTTTATGTCCCGTGCGTCGACAGCAGAGGCACACCGGCGCCCGTCCGGGGACGACAACCAGGAGCGGGCCTCCGTAGAGGCGGAGCTGATGCGGCAGGGACTCCGGTGTTACGCCTTCGCGGAGCACCATGCGGACGATGACGGTAGTCGAATCCACGTCTGCCAGGCCCTCGATTCTCCACTTCTCTCGGGTGACACCCTTGACCTCCCCGTACGGCTCGAGGGCCCGTCGAAGGGCGTCTGCAGTTACGTCGAATGCCACCCAGTGGACGTTTACCTTCAGCTCTCGTTTTTCTGGATCAATGACCAGGCATGGTCGCCCCTTCACCAGCATGGTCCCCTCTCGCAGAAGCTTCTCTTTGGCGGAGGCGTTGTGCAGCTTCAGCAGCCAAACGTGCCCCATTTGAAACGCGCCAAGTCCTGCTACGTCTTCCCGAACTCCCACCTGCATGGTTCAGAGGTCCTACGAAGTCTTCAGCACGGTACGGCCGCCCCCGGGTATCAGCGTGCAGCACAAGGCTGCATTTCATGGCTTCTCCTGTCGGCAGAGTAGGCAGTATCACTGCGTAGTCGTTGGGAACATCGCCGCGTACGGCCTCACTGGGGCTCAGAGCCGCCGTCATTGAGCTCACAGCGGAGCGATCCATTCCACGTGCGCACGCTCGGCCACCGATCCCTTTGACTCAATCTGAACTGGAGTCAGAGTACCGAAACTACAAGGCTCTATGGTGCCAAGATGCCAGCTCAATATTTTTGTTACGGTGGTCCTTGGGAGCGTTTAGAAAACATTTTTTTCGTGCGTAAAAACAAACGGAGATGGTGGTGACGTCAGAACGTCGAGTTCTGGACGGCTCGGATTGGAAAGATAAGGGGTAGACCTCAAGGCAAGCTGCCTTGAGGTCTATCTACGAGTGGAGAGGTATTGTCAATCTATGCAGCGTTTCAGTCTATTCTATAGCTGGACAATGGATGGATTAACTTTCCGATTAATCCATTACTTCTTTAATCATAAACATTTTCTTCTTTTTTTTCTTTTTTTACCGTTTAATCGGTTTAAGTTTTTTATGCTAAAATATTTCGTTGAGGAAGTAAAAATTCGTGCTTCACTACTGGGTGCACGTTTATGTGTTTTAGGAGGCAGCACTTTTGCATTCTATTGCCTTTATCATTTCCTATGGTTGTAATCCAGAGTGATTACCATGCTCAAAGATATTGTAAAAATATTTCATTCCTGTCATGTATCCGCTGGTGGCCAAGAGATGGCGTCACCGGGCACACGCGCTTATCCCGCGCTTTTCAAGAGCACGGACCTGGGGCACGGGACGGGTGCTCGGGCATTGCAATTCCAGGCGCCATTAAAAGCACATCTGGACGCTCCTCGGTGTCGTGGCTTGAGCTTCGCCCGGGATACATTACAATTCCTTAAATAATCTGCCTTTTTTTTTCTACGGTTTTTAGCGTCAGTTTCTGAATGAGGCTGCATATTCCACCGTGGATGGTATAGTATAAAATCGTAAAAAGAAAACATATATATAGTTTCGCACTCGTTTAGATATTATTCTAAACGAATGTTACGTCGATGCAACCGAATAATTAGGTCGTTGCAACCGATTAAAGGGTAGCGATTAATCGGGTTAAATATTAAATCGAAGTCCAGCCCTATTCGATTCTATAATTATTTGACGTGCCGAAGAACCTAATACTGAGCACCGTAGATCGAAGCCTTTCTGGCGCAAGGAGTGGTTCCCCATACCACATCGCAGAGCCGGGGTCCGTACTTTCATGGGTAGTGACCAGGCACCAGATGTTTAAAACACTTACTTGGCATTCATAGTGCACTGACCAAGTGCACACTATTCAATCGCAAAAGAAACACCTCATGCAGGTGAGATTGCTGGTCAAAGTATAACGTTTTGGAAAGTACGTCTGCCTGGCTCGGGGGCATGTTAGCCCCGTGGTGTTCGGGAGCTTCTGAGGAATATAGAAGAGGGAAAGAGAAAATATAAATATTCTTCACTATGCAATATCTTTGAGCCATCTCGTGAACAAGTTTAGACAGATAATGCTGACATATACGGACAATTCACGTTCAAAATAAATAATCTGATGATGATACATCAGTAAATACGGAAAAAAAATATCAAATCAATATTAAAGTTCTCGGTTTATTCCTCGCCGCTCGCTGTCATCATCCCCGGTTTTGTCTCCCTTCGACACACGCCCGCGCCGAGCCGAAGTGAAGTTCACAGCGGGAAGGAGACGAATGACGACGCATATACGAACGACTCAAAAGAAAGCGCGGATTGCAACAACCACCCACTGCCGCTGCCGCTGACACAGCCCTGACCGCTATTCCAAGGAAGCGCCGCGGGCTGAGATGTCTTTGTTTCTAATTACAGAAACGGTAGGCACCGCGGAAAGTCTATTCCACTAAAACAAAAAACAACAACTCCACGAAGGTTGAGCAAAGCTAACGCTTTCACTATAGCGTTGATGTTTAGGGTTTTATGCGTGAATTGTTTTCGCAGCGTCTTTGTGAAAAGGAAGCGCGTCGGGCCTTGATCGCTTCCTCCGAAGGTTGAAAGAACCGGAGAAATGTCCGAGTAAGCCACTGACGCTTCCAAGGTTTGCGGGTGCATGCGCGGAAACGTTTCTCTAATTAGAGGCTCATGCAAGGCGGCAGCTGCGAGGGCCACCTCTGGGCGTATCGCCGGCGGATCTTCTGTTGACGCATTGTCGCCTTCAGCGCCGCGCGCGCGCGGCGTGCCAGTCTCAGTACGCCACCCCGAAGCGTCGACGTCATCGCTATGCTTTGTCGTCCTCAAGGATTAAGACAAAAATCGTCTACTTATCCCCTTCGATGTGCGAGTGTCTAGTGGTAGTCTTGGCGTTTTTGGCACGAGGTAACCTGCGTTCTTGGCTATCTTACTCTCCGAATGCGATCCTTCGCTTGGATTCAGTTCCGCTCTGCCGTGTAATTGCGCGAACAAGACACATGTTAAGAAAGTAGACAACGAATTGATCGCCGCTCGGTGTAGTTGCTGATGTCAGCTTTATTCCTCCACTGCCAAGATGTCTGATAGCCGTCTGACTTGGTCGCGCGCTCGGCGAACGAACGCACGTTGGCTGCTCTACGAGCTCTGCAAAACGTCGATCATTGTCCTCTACACAAAGAGTCACGGAATATGAAGATGCTAAGACAATGCATATCTCATGGTAAGATACTGGATACCATGCCTCGCTGCAGGGGACAGGACAGTATATCCGCCCCAAACGTAAGAACAAAAGGGGTGGAGGGGACTAACTGAAGTGAGTGGATTATTTATCAAAATCGCGTACTCAACATGTTTTTGCAGGTGCTTCCGTGAAGTTACGCCACGTAAGCGTGTGGATACCTCTGCCCACACCAGTGCAAATTGGCACGAGCACGAAGGTCTGACCACTGTGCATGATAGGCTGCTTCCATTACACAATTTCGCCAATCTGCCGATTTTTCCAGACAGCAAAAACAAAAAATAAAGGCGTGAACCGTCTTCTGCTGTCAACGAGACACCAGATAACCGAAACAAACAAGAGCTGTTGTTCCCCTTCAGCTACAGCTCATTAAGGGGCACTTAAAAAGATGATTGCCAGTCATCGCGTGACTTCTGCAATAAAAGTGCGAAGTACATCGACGAACCCTAGAACTATTACGCAGGATGGGCGGTTTGTTACCCGTTGAGCTGGATTTTACCCATGAAGTAAAGGTGATGATGAAAATGACATGCACTCCATACGCTTCTATCGATGGCAACATTGAGGCTCGTCCAAAATCACGTCTTTGGTTTTTTGGTTGTTATTGTCTTTGTCGTTGCTCAGTGACTGAGCAGTAGGCTCGGCATTAAAGCTATAAGTCAACCCTCTTGCGAAACGAGCCTCGTAATGGTTTCTGCCCATTACCCACTTGATTAGCGCACTCTGCCACTCGGCGATCTTTTTAACCTTCAGTTTCGTCGAGCGTGTCGGTCAGGCGGAGTCAGGCGTTCAGTGAGATTCCATTTTCTTTCTTCGTTCATTTCTTTCCTCGCTTTCTTCTTCGATTGCAAATGCGTGACAGTGGGTGATTCGCTTTTCCGCCCATTGACCTTCCGTCGTCACGAGTCCGCATCCATTTGGCAGGTGTCAGTCTGCCGGGAACGGCCTAGAGACCGCCGCGGCCGCGCGGAATTGATCCTCGCGTTACCGAGACCGCAACCTGTCGCATTTCGTAAAATGCGCTCTTTAGGACTGAAAATTCCTGATTACACGTCCATCTTTCTTTCTTTTTTGAAATCATGGTTCTAGAGGGGTTGGTATGAAAACACATGTTCCCGATTCATAAATTCACGAGCGACCATCACAAGCTTTCAACTTGCTAGAGGCTCGTGTGAGCGCTCGTCGTGTGTGCAGCCAATACCACAAGCACGAGAGCATGAGGCCACTGCTTTGAAGCGTTCTTCCATAGAGCGAGCACTCGCGCTAGAAATGCATGTCTCAAAGCCAGGAGCACGAGCTAGCACGCGCTTGTAGCTTTGGCTGCAGTCTCTGCTTAAGCGTGAACTAGGGTGTGAACTAGGTCAATCGGAGCTCAGCGCTCTGACGTCGCAACAACGCCTGCAAAGGAAGCAGACGAACTTGCGTTCCGCGTTATGTGCACAAGTTATGCTTCGTGATTCATTATTCGACGTTCTTATCAACTAATGTTGGTATCTTATTAGCTACGGATCCCGAATAAAGCGCCCGGGTCTCGCTACGACCTTCGCCTCCTAATTTCACAAGTAATCATGGCAAAGAGTTTGTTTAAATTAATGTTTTTTTGTTGTTTTTTTTTTTCGATGGTGTGTGTCGAGGGACGTTGTAGTGCAGAAAGCACTACAGTCGTGTTTTCTTTTTCATTAACAAGTTGAAGAGAAAAAACAACTCGGCCGTGGCAGTTATGTCTGAAAGTACGAGTGGATAGGTATTGTCGATCTATATATCATTTCAGTCTATTCTAGAGCAGGGCAATTGAAAGATTAACTTCCCGATTAATCCAATATTTCTTTAATCGCGAACCATTCTTTTTTTTTTTTACCGTTTAGTCGGTTTAAGGTTTTTAAGTTAAAACATTTCGGGGAGTAAGAAGCATGCTTCATTACTTGGTGCACGTTTATGTGTTTTACATTCCAGCATTGTTGCATTCTATTCTCTTCATCATTTCCTATGGTTGTAATCCAGAGTGATTACCATGTTTAAAGCTGTTGTAAAAAAATATTTCATTTCTTTAAAAAATCTGCCCGTTTTTGTTTTTTACGGTTGCTAGCGTCAGTTTTTGACCTGTAGCGGGCGCTGAGGTAATCTTCTGGGGATGACGTTGAGAGGAGGAAACGCGCAGGCCTTGTGTTCTTAGTGGTATTGGTATAGCGCGGTAACTGTGGTGCCGCGTAACAGCAGTTAAAGCTGATGTAACCGCGGTTAAGGGTGCTCGTGTAACAGGGGTATTAGAGTGGTTTCATAGCGCTTTTTTGTTCGTATTTCTTTAGGGGTGCAAGCAAGCGCACTGTCGACTCTACCGCACTAAAGGCGCGAGCATGGAGCGTTCCTGGATCGCTCCAAATCCATCAAGGGAATAAGAAGTATTCACTGGACGCCATATTCGTCGGTGCTGTCTAGAGCGCATGCTCAGAACGAGCCCACATTAATAGGTAGCTAAGACCGGCGATTCTGACGGTGAGGAATGCACGTTGCAAAAGAGCCGAGAAAGCTCGCCATCAGCACGCGCTCAGCAGTCGCGCACACAGCTATGGCCGCCAGTGAATAAGTCTTATAGATCAACCTCATCAAGCGCTCGGCGCATGCGTGACTCTACCATAACTTTAGTTCACAGGAGGCAGCCCGCCGTGCACGAGGTGGCTCGTGCCCCCTAAGGCTCTGCACGTACATGCAGAGCTGCAGCGAGACTTTCCCACGTGCATAAAGACTAATGTTCCCTCGACGCATTGCGCCAGCTGAGGCGCATAAAAAAGCGCCAGCTAGCCCGCGCTCCTGGCTTGAGACATGTATATCTACGCCAGCGCTCGTTTTACAGAAGAAAGCTTCAAAGCAGCTACCTCGAGCTCTCGTGCTTGTATAATAGCCTGCATTTTCACCTGCGAACAGAGTAGAGCTGTTCTCGAAGAAAACTTTTCTTGGCAAAGCAATCAAAGGTATACACGCATGCGTGCACACTCCCGTTTTGAGCGCCAATTAAAGCTGCGCTCGCGCTCCCCTTCTCTCCCCAGAAATGCCAAGAAAAGTCCCCAAGTGTAGTGAGATTCATGCACGCGCGACGCCGCCTTAACTGTAGCTCACAGGAGGCAGATGCTTTACTTCGTTTCAGCTTAAGTCCAGACGCAGCCGATGCTGTCAAGCGCAAGCATGTAGGCCTGAGCAGTGCTTGCACTGCATGTGCGCACGCGCTCGGCAGGGGCGCTGAAAGCCCTGAGCTCGCGCTTGTATTATCGGCTGCGTCTGGATTTAAGCTGAAACGAAGTATAATGAACGAGACAGCTTGTGTCGTCTCGTGCTGTGCTCGTGCAGACCAGCATTGTGATAGCCGCACCTGCAGAAATACTACGGTTTCCCCAATGCCTGCCAACAGCGGTTGCGCAGCGAAACTGGCTGATGAGATCGGTCTATTTCACGTACAATAGGGACAACTTAGGGTGCCTCAATGTCCTTCTGTTTAGGGTGATGCCACCCTTTGTTGTACCCGATGCCGACAGCACGCGCTCACGGGGAAATTACAAAGAAATCGACGAAAACAAAATGTCATCATAGCACAGTCAGCGCCACAGACGCGTGCAGGGACACGCTCTTTCACGCGCTTCTGAACAAAAAATAAATGCAAAAGTGGGAATAAAATGGCCAGATGTCTCCACCCTAAGCAAAGCGCACACGAAGGCACCCAGGACAACTTGCGTCGAGGACCGAAACTTGCATGCGCGAACTCACACACCTTTGTACGTACCTTTAAGCGCAACCACCGGCGCAAGTTGTCAGACGGACGCAAACACTCCCGTATACCCTGACCCCTGGTAAACACACATTAGCCCCAATTACCATTTATCCAGTCACTTAGAGGTACGGAAACAAAAGGACGTGAGCGCGAGCTCTCTACCCGTCGCTTCAAAGTCGGCCAGCGAGAAGCGCAATGCCTATCGCGCTCGTGACGTCAATAGTGCTTGCACGGCCAAGGGTACTGTAGTTTCGAGCCTTGTTGCTTGGTGGGTGAACGCGCGACGGTCTCGCCTAGTAGAAATATCCGAGGATTGTATGCCCTATGACCTATACATAGCTTGCCGGTGACGTTATTCGCGGCCATGCCGGTATTTTATGCGCCACCAACGTTCCGTTCACCGTGTAAGTATAGTTCCACACTACAAGAGTAGTAGGTTCAAAAAACCAGTAAGTAGAAATAACCGACCATACCCAGTAATGGCGGCACCTGCAAGGTATGTAAAGGGAGTTTCCGAGAAATAATAACTGTGTTTTTCGGCCCGAGTAAATAAACAATGCATATCAGAAAGCTCAAACTCCGTGAGAATGTGACGCCGACGGTTGGGATAGAACGGTAGTCCAGAAATACTAGTCTTGGCTAGTATTTCTGTGCTGCCGGCACAACGTAGACCACATCTAAGCAAAGAAATAAGTACAGCCATTTTGTTTCCGTACCCCTTTGAAGGCGCTGTGCAATGATACTGGTTTCCGATGTTTCTCACTTTACACAAGCTTACTAGCATCAGCGTGACCAATACACTCGCAAGTATGACGAAACTGACACAGAACGTTCTCTTTTGCGGTGTGATTTCAACGATAAAAGCGAACTTTTTGTTTTTTCAGTATCTCTTTCGCAAACCTTGACGACGTAATTACAAGGATCGCACTGTTGGCGTTGCCACGGGAATTAACCGAAGATATATCTATATATTCAAATGTGACTCATAGAATTCACACGACGACCGTGGGAGCATTCGATGTGGGCAGCGTGACAATCGATGTCCCTACTAGCATTCGGGTAGTGGCCCGAGTCCAATCGCTGCGATGATGAGATATAGCCGAGCCCTAACCATGTCTAGACATCTGCACGTACCCTGTGCATTGCCAACCTTTAATGGGTCTCAGATCACGTGGCCGCTCTTTCCGGCGGCCACTTAAGGGGGCCGAGCAAAGCTGTTCGTTTTTCATTCATGTTTTCTTCAGCAGCCATCAAATGACATAGTGAAGTTGAAAAAAATAACTTGTGTTTGGATTAAAGGATGAAAGGCTTAATTTAAAGATGTATTTACTGAAAGCACAGAAATCGATCAGCCCTTTAATAAACGCCGGCCAGAACAACTACCCGATACCATGACAGGTCAAGCTTATAAGCTTCAGACTTCGGCCGCACTTGTCACGATCCCTTTGGGGTCATCTTTGAGATCCTGTTAAACTAGAAGCAAAAATGAATGTTCAGTATCTAAGCGTTTCAAATATTTCTCATCGCTCCGTTTGCTTGTCACGGCTCCCAAAAATGCCGTGGACGATCTATCGTATCGGTTATGCTTGTGTATATTAACCACATAGGTCTTCTTCTTCTACAGCGCGCCTCCAAAACAATAGGGTTTCTACTTTTTATCTTTTCTTTTTTTCTTTTTTTTTTTTTTTTTTGCTGCAAATATAAATTACGTATTACCGAAGGTTCTGTCCTCACCCTCATGCAGCACTAACGCTCCGAACCAAACGCCAAGCATTCAGAACCAACCGTTATCTTACGCAAAAAGTTATAAGATATGTTTCTTGAAGTTTCAATAAGAAAATGAGGGCTGTTCCCGGTAGCTGACGTCAGTCAATAAAACACGAATTTGTGGCCTTTATCGGCCGCCACTTTTATTTTTCAAATGAACATTTCCGGAAATTGTTTGTAACTTTTGATTTACTACGGTAACTTTTGAAACTTCTAGTGCGGACCGCTAGTCCTACATTTCAGCGGAAATTGTGCGTTCCCCGATGACTAGTTTATTTTTACGGTGAAAAAAAAAAAAACACGCTTTAAAAACACTTTACTGGAGCTGGTTTCGGTTTTGCAAAACTTTTGGTTAAGCTAGGATCTTGCAGAAATAAACACACACACAAACGCACAAAGAAAAAAACAACGGACTGAAACTCAGAAATGGGGGCCTCAAACATTGCAAGCATTCGGGGTCAGGGAAGAGGGTCTCTGCTGAGTGCTGGCGCGTGCCAACACTCACTTGGTATTTGATAATGCCTCTAACGTGCTAGGCTCGAGAGCAAACTCAGAAGGAAAGAGACATAGCGGTCGGTTGTTTGAGAAGAGATGAAGTGAAGGAGCAAGAAAGGGGATTTTAGGCCTTCACAAGTACCTGCTTTTCAAATATTTTTTTTTTTGTTATAATCTACGTTTTTGTTTTATTGGCGCATTTCACGACCAAGCCCCCTTCTTCCGGGACGCACATATGTAAACATTTTTTTTTTTTATAACTTGACTTTATTTTGCGCAAACTTAAGATTATATACTTTTTTTTTCTTTCTTAATGTTACGGAGTTAGAGGTCGTATTGGTTTTGTCAGTGCTAGCCACGTATAATCGATGTCTACAGTCCTACGTCATCGCCGAACAAACAAAAACCCAGCCACGGTTATCAACAAAGAAGGCCCAACCAGGGAAGGAGATCACACTCTAAAATACCATCTTCGTGAGGGCACTGGGCAAGTGTGCCTTGTCTAGTCGTAATTGGGCGTCACGAAATTTTTTTTTCGACGTCATTATTTGTTTTGATCTTTCACTTGACAGCGGCGATTGGCTCTCTCTGTGCTCCGCAAAGGACTCGTACAGTATTTTTCTGTTTCTTTTGTTTGTGTGTGTGTGTGTGTGTGTGTGTGTGTGTGTGTGCGCGCGTGTATATATCTGTGTTCGTGTAAACTCCCTCCTCTCTGCGTTTCTTTAGCCCTACGTTCCTTGCGCAGATAGTGGTGATATCATCAAGAATATGCCCATCACCATGCTGTCACTCAACCAGAAACGCTCACGGGCGCCTCACTTCGAACGACGAAGCTTATGATTAGAGATGAGAATCCTCGATCTGCAAGGGGTGACCTTTATAAGGTTTCCGACGGTGGGAGGTCTGTAACCTCGTGATAACCCCCAAGATCGGAGTCACTCGAGGCTGAGCCGGCGCTGGATTGATGCGGTCGTAGGCGGAAAGCATAGCGCGGAGAACGACCTCGCCTGCCCTCGCCGTCAGCGTTGAGAAAGTCGTTCGTTTTTCCTGACACTTCTCTAACAGCTGGCACACGTTCATCCTCTTGTAAAACGATCATACCGGCAGGTCCGCCTATTATTATTTACTTTTTTTTTAAGCGTCGAACGAAATGCTAGAGAGAAACGGTAACGGTCACGCTGAACACTGCGGTGTTCTAACGTAACGATTTTTTTTTTTTTTTTTGCGAAGTTAGATATTGTTAGAAGGAACGACGTTGTATTTGTATCAAGAATGTTTGAAGTATATCTAAGCCAGAAGGCCCACTCTAGGAACACTGGAGCCTCTGGCCTTTCGCACATCACTTGGGAGAGCAACTTATAGTGAGGGCGCTCGGTGACTAACTTGGCTAGTAACGGTACAAGGCATTCTAGTTCGGCATTCTACCGCAACGAACGTAGGGATCAAATCTTGCGTCCAAAAGCGGCACTATAAGCTTACAATTGTCCGTAAGAAGTGCTCGCATTTCCGCTGAATTAGTTTGAGTTTGCGCAACGATGAGGGTTTTCGTGTTATATTACCTCGGCGCGCTCCGAGGCAAAGCGCCGGCCTACGGATGCCTGCAGGTGGGGGTTCGAATCCCGGCCGAGGTGCCCGCAATCGGTCGAAGGCTTATTGCGGAGAAGATTTTAGTTTCACGTTAATATTAGTTTCACGTTAAAAGGTCCCCAGGCGGTCGATATTTGAGGGGATGTGACAGATGCACTTCTTTGGTTTGGCACGTATGAACACCTAAATTTACCGAGAAAAGAGTCAAAGTGCAGGCTAGCTGGTGGAAGTCAACCATTTCGTCTCAGGGTAAATGACACGAAATGGTTAACCTAAATTTAAATTTGAGGGTTTCCGTTGCATTGAAATAACTCCTAGTGAAAAACGCGACTATTACAACAAGTGTATATAGCGCAGAGTCATCAGATATACAATTCAAAGTGTACTCCACTCATCAGATAGTTACTACCACATGTTTGTGGTAGTAACTACATGTACGACTTTTAATATTTATGTCATAATTGCACAGTGATGGCTCATTTGAATACTAAAGCACTGCATTACCTTCGATATAGCTGGCTATCTACAGGGTTAAACCAAAGTTAACCTAAAGACCCGTGCGTACTATGAAACGCATAAAATGTTCATAAAAGGTTTGTTCTTTAAAAAATAAGTAATTTCGCCGGTCTCACGTTATCTGCTGCAGCGGAATTCAAGGTACGAGTGTAATCTCAAAACTAGTAAGCCAATTACCTGAAATTAACCAGATAACTTTATATTATTTTGTACGCATATTTCAATATGAGCTTTACCGTCTGTCCTCAAAATAGGCTATAGTAATTACTAGATATAGATTTCATGGGGCGCGGTGTAACAATTTTTGGCGCCTTCAGTAATTACCGCTTAGAAGTAATCATTGGTGTTTATAACCTACGAAACTCGCGTTAGCTTTTCTTTCCACGCAATTGCAATCGCACAAAAATTTAAGAAGGACGAGCTGCGTTCTCCCCTTCAACTCGCAGCCAGAACAAGCGGCCCCGTGATCTGTTGCCAATTATATTCCACCAATGATCATTACAGCCATGTGTTGGGGTTGGCAAGGCACACGTAGGCGCTGGTTTCAGACATTGTTAGGGTTCAGCTATTCCCGTCATTGCAGCGATTGGACGCGAGCCACTACCTGAGAATGCTGGTCGAGCCATTGATTGTCAGAAGCCTAAATCGTGTGCTCCGTAATGCTCGTGTCCAATATATGAACCGTACCCAAATATTGCCACACTGAAGTAATCCTGCGTAATGCACGTTAAAGACTCCAGGATAGCAGTGGTACTCAAATAGCTAAAAGTATCGTCCAGAGGGTGACAGTAGACGCACATTGGGGCTGACCAACTTCCCGATGCTTGAGCATACGCAAAATACGGTTAATTTTTATAGACTACGTCAAAAGTTCGATCCCTGTGGTACGGTATCAAGTTTCGCGAAAGAAAAACTGAAACAATAAATGTCAGTTTTTATGCTTGAAACTACACCGCGACGAAAAAGCTTCATGGTCAGTGGCATTGCGTAAGAGCATTGTTTGGTCACGCTAGTTTCAGTGCGCGCAGAAACAACCCCACCCCCTCCAAAAAAAAAAAACTTTTTAGGGTAACAGGGTGCGGAAGTATGAGCTGGACCAGCGGGGCTTATCGGGTTCGTGAAGCTGTCAAAAAAAAAAAAAAAAGGTGGAAATGAACCGCTTCATATTTTATTGTACCAATATGGAAGTCGGTTTCGTAACTTAGCATGGCGGAAGTTCCACATCTGATATTTTATCACTTTCGGTAAACACTGATCTGGGCCATCTCTTATAGACCCCTTCAAAAATTCCGCTCTCTTACGGTCGACCTGTAGATACCGCAAAGTGGCGTGCGCAAAAGACACCATAAAAATGACAAGTTTATTAATTGTTTACAGTCTCTTGGAGGTGAGTATTATATCAGCTATAGACTTGCCAGCTTGTAGGTGGTTTTTGCGGTCGCCACTTTGTAGCATTTTCAAATCGACCGTAAGAGGGCGTCATGATTGAAGGGGTCTATATCCTCTGACTGTATGTTATACAGAATTGGAAGCATGGTACCTCGACTGGTGCCCCACGCGGGCAAGCACGTGCAGCGTGCGCGTGAATATAGCTTTGACAAGCTTGTAACGGCACGGACATTCCTGCACGAGAGAACAGACATATGGCGGCGGCCAGTCGCCCCCCCCCCCCCCCCCTTGCAATAGTACAGTGCTGCAATAGGGAGTATAGGGAGTATTCACTGGCGGCCATATCCGTGTGCGCGGCTGCTGAGCGCGTGCTGACGGCGAGCTTCCACAGTTCTTTTGTAGCGTGCATTCCGCACCCTCAAGATTGTCGGTCTTAGCAGCCTATTAATGGGGGCTCGTTCTGAGCATGCGCTCTAAACAGCACCCACAAATATGGCGCCCAGTGAATACTCCTTATTCACTGGCGGCCATATCCGTGTGCGCTGCTGCTGAGCGCGTGCTGACGGCGAGCTTCCGTAGTCCTTTTGGAGCGTGCTTTTAGCACCATCAAGGTTGCCGGTCTTAGCAGGCTATTAATGTGATCTCGTTCTGAGCATGTGCTCTAAACATCGCCCTCAAATATGGCGTCCTGTGAATACCGATATCAGCAGCCAGTTCGGGTACGCCACCGCTGCTGCAATGCACCGAGGGAACTTTAGTGTTTTTGCCCTCACTAGCCCTCACCCTCGATCGCTGGAGCTCTGCGCGTGCCAAGCACGAGATGCCTCCAGCACTGCCGCCTGCCTCTCGTGAACTAAAGCTGTGGCGGCGTCACGCATGCGCCAAACGCTTGGTGAGATGGATCGATTGTTTACGTAGGCCGTGAGCACGCTAGAAAACAGTGAAGAAACAGAAGCCCGAGCTCACAGTGCCAAATACAGAGGTCATATTTGAATGAGACCAATATGTTCACGCGCAACGATTGACTGGCATTTCAAAACATATATGATGACCACGGATTTTCCTTCACGACTGTGTTGCAATGGTAGCACCCTTCTGTAGATGCCGGGACGCTCGAATACTTTTCTCGCATGATAACCCCACTGCAGTGACAGTGACACGAAATATACGAACATAATCAAGTTGCGTGGTAGTTACAGCCTCGTTTGATGGTGTAATACGTCAGATTGCCTAACAATGTTTATTTGCGAGTAGAAAGCGAGGGAGAGGAGATGACGAGAGCTGGCAGAGACGTGAGAACACCGAATGAATGATCAGAGGGTAGACGCAAAGCTTTGTCTTTATTCATTCTTCGAACGCGTTCGAAAAGTGAGTAGAGACAAAGGCAGCTACATTTAAATAGCCTGACTTCACGACAACCCACTAATCATTCCAGTCCGAGCTCGGCCCTCCAAGAAAGAACTCTGCTGGACACCGTAAAATACACCTTTCCTCGGGCAGCCATACACTGCCTTCGAACTGAACTTCGCCGTCAAAGCTGGTTTTGCTATGGTTGCTAACGCTATCGTCTTGGTCATGTTCGGTCATAAATGCCACGCTATCTAAACCAAATTCAATCAGTACGAGCACGCTGATTTGCGAGTGAATTCTGCCACCCCACTTCAGCCGAATCGGTAATCTTAATATGGAAACAAACAATGAGAACATTTTTTTTTTTTTCATTTCGTTACACGTTGTTTTTGTTGTTGTTTTTCGGTGATTAAGATTTCAGGAGATGCACCGCCTCCAGCATGCGCTCGCAGACTTCTGTCGGGTTTTGGCTGAGCGTGAGACGAGGTGCTATCAAAGACAGAAAGCTCGCGTTCGCAGCAAAGCATCTGCTAGGTTCTTACTTCTTAGACTGTCACCGACTATTGACGACGTGAACGATCGGAAGCGTCGCAGTGGTCGGCTTACCGCGATTGGCCGAATGCTGGCTATGACGTCAGCGAAGGATTTCTCGTCGACGGAAATTGAGAGTACTGTGAAAACTTTTATCTTGACGGTATTGGCAGTGTTGGTGTCAGAACGCAAAGATTTCGAGCTTCCGCCATGCTAATTACAAACACATTGAAACTTGTTGTTCGCAAAGTACTGACGTCAAGAGAGGGATTCATAGGAGGGCGCTACCAAAGCATCCCGCTGCCAATAAGGAGCGAGTGTAATTCGATTCATAGAGGTCTGTGGTAGCTTCCAACAAAATAGCGCCGAGAGAGTCTAGTATAAAACCTTCCCACTGCGCGCACGCACTATAAACTTGAATTTTCACAACGTGAATAAGGGGGATCGGTATATTACTCTGTGACCAGATCGGTGGCCGAGTGGTCTAGCGTACACCAGCTCGAAGCACATGGAGCGAACGCTCGCGCTGCAGAACCCAGGGATCCTGGGTTTGATCCACACCCCTGCCCGTTTCGATCTGGATGAGCATCGCACCGGCGTGCGGTCGTGTACCACTTCTGCGTGATGCACGTTAAAGACCCTAGGCTAGCGGCTGTACCGCACTGGCTAAATTTCTCATCTACAGCTGGGAGACAAGTCGCCCGTTGAGGCAGACTAATTTCTAGGCTGTATAAACATACACATAACTCAATTATTTTTTTCCCGCAGCGTGAATACGTGAGTTTTAGAGGCCATGTTGCAGCTATCGTAAACACCGTCCGGCTGCTCTTATCTTCGAATGTCTAGTTTAGATATTCATGGAGACAGAGAGAATGATAAAGAGGACGAGAAAAAAATGGGGGGGATCGGTAGCCGAGTTGGTTACATGACATAGAATCTGCGGGAAAAGCTCAACCCCTAAATTCATCTATAAAAATGCTCCACTAAAAGGACAAAAAGCACCACGTTCTTGGCGTCATAAAGTCCGACCCAACAAAAGGTGAATTTATATGACCACGTAGTAAGTACATTTGGTTGGAACTTAACATTACACAATGCATGAATTCTCAGCTCAGTGGTGTTTAGCATCTGCCACTGCAAACAACAAGTTCATATGTGTGTGCAAAAAGCACGATGGAACTACGTCCATGCTCGTTTCGATCAGGATGAGCATGGCATCGGTTTGCGGTATTGCAATCACTACTACGTGATGCGCGTTAAAGATTCCAGTTTAGCCCATGGTGCTGTACTGGCAAAGTCGCCCGTCTATGACGCGAACCAATGCACCTTATTCTAGAAATTGACCAACCTTTCGATGCATGCAATGTATAAACATTTGATTTGCTCAGGGAGAAAGAGAGAGAAGTCAGGAACCAGATCTAGCTCTTCAGGTTGCTCTGGTCGTCCCATCGTATTCCCGCGCGTTCAGCGCCCGATAGGGCATTGGCGTGCCGTGACGTTCGGATTTTACAATCGGAGTTCACATGCTGCTAAGTAAGAACTAAACTAGAAGACTGCTCGTAAAGGAATGTACGACAACAGCAGATGAGGTACATACCTGGACGTCCGCTTGCTCTTATAGGCGGGGACGCCACGAACTACAAAGTGAGTTCAGAGAATGACAAGGCTAGTAGAAAGATGAGACGTAAAAATGCTGTCTGCCCTGAGACTTTGCGCGAGTGAAATTTGATTCTCTGTATCCCATCGCAGATCGTATTTTGAAAAAAGTAAATCACGCAAGCTTCTTTCTTTTTTTTTCATGGTACTTTTATCTAAGTATTTTCAATCTAAGCATCATATCATAGGGCCCCATAGCCAAAAAAATAAACATTTTACTCATGTGAGATTAAAATCAAACACTGAATTTAGCGGCAGTAAAGAAAGTTCTTGCTTCTACAGTTGTGGCACACTTAATCATAAAGCTAGAAGTGGAAAACCAATAGGTCATTAATAAAGTGCACATTAATATCTGGATATATATTTGTGAAAATAGGTTGTGTTTCCTCAGCACCCTCAAAAATAACCACACCCTAAAAGAGAGAAAGACGAACCGAACACTGTCGACCAAAACAAAGGAGCACCGTAAAAACTTTGCATTCCAGGATGAGAAAACAATTAATCAACGTGTCACGCGTCCACGCCTGCAACCCTATTCACTGACAACCAGGCGTCTGCGGCTTGGCCTTGGGAAGGCCAAGCCGCAGATGTATCGACTCGAGCGACAAAAACTACTTTGGCACACGACGGGAGCCTCCGCCCACGTCAATTTCCAGCGCGTCGCGATTGAAAACAAAACAGTCACACTTGTTGCGTCCACTCACCTAAACACCTGGCGAGGCTCCAACAGCAAGCTTAGCGCGTTCATGTTGTGCGGTCCTGTTGCACCCCTTCAAAACCTCGACGTGGCCTTCTTCTCCTCGCACGCGCACCCTCCTCGATAAAGGACTTCCAAACGATTTCAACGACAAACAGCCGACAAACAATCGACAAAACCTCTTCACTGAGACGATGACGCTGCGAAGACTCCAGAAGGCCGCAGCAGCGGACCCATCAAAGACCGCCTAACCCAATTCCAGTAGAAGACAAACTCAAGCGCCAGTCGCCCAATAACCTACTCGGGAGTGGCCTCCCCTACTTGATTTACGTTCCGAATAGCGTCCGGTTTTCTCGAGCCGGGCTCGTTTTCCGGCGATGCCTGCGGTTAAACAACGAGTCCGATCGCTTTTCGGGGGGTAGGTATAGGATTCGATCCCCGCGGAGGGCCGACTGATCACGCCGGGAGGGAGGGACGGACTGACGTTGGGCTCCGTGCCTCGACTAACAACGAGTGCGAGCTGGACGAAAGGACGACGACGCTTTTGACTTTTGAGCGCGTTGCTTGCTTGTGCCGGTGCAGAGAGTCAGTCGTACTTGGAGCTCAAGCAGCGACGGAGCTCCTCGCTCGGCAAGGGCCTCATCCTTTCCCATCCGCTGCGTTGGGCGAGTCTGCAAGCGACATGCATGTATATACAGATATAGAAAGACGTCTCATCTCGTGCCACCTCTCTCAAATTTGGGTGAGGAGCTGACGAGACCGCGCCGGCTGGCGGGACCTTGAAACGGACCGGCACACACCGGGGAGAGATCGGCGGTTGGTCCGCCGCGTTGATCGGCGGGCGAAAGTGAAAGAAGGAATAAAATCTCCCGCGGGGAGGTCTGATCCACGGATGCTATCGCGCGCCATTGCGTCACGACTTTTAGAAAGAGGGTGAAAGTCTTTCGTTTCTTTCTCCCTTCCCTTCTTCTCCTCCATCCATCGTTTTCCCCTTCCTTCTTTTTTTCTGTCTGCTCTTAACTTCTTTCACGAGGTTCCCTTTTGGGGCTGTTTGTACACGTTTCGGAACGTTCTCTTGCGAGCAGCTTCTTGTCTTCTGGCAAAAAGTCGGAGACGGCACTTAAGTTTGCGTTTGAGAGGCTTTCCGTCATCCGCGGCCTGTCGCCGAGGTCGGTCAAGGTTGCTCGGTGCGACGGTGCGCGCTGTGCTCGTACGCTGTGGCTCGGGCGGTTGGAGACGCCGGAGGTTTACCGTTACGCTAGTGTGGTTGTCGTCGTCGTTGGTCGTTGCGGCAAACTTCCTACCGAAATGAGAGGAAAAACAGGCGTGTGGCGCCGCTTAAACACGGTGAACGGGAAGGCGAGGACGCATATACGTTCTAGGGTGCGCCAAAGTGTTTGCGCGGTGTTGGTGTGGGTTCTTCTTGCGACACCGGTCCTCGGCGACGCTTGCCTGGTTCCGTTGAGGGTTTTGAGCACGTGCAACAGCAGCCTCACGGGGAGTTTTACGAGTTCGTGTGTCAGGAAGAGGCGCACCCTTCGGCGCTGCGAAACAGGGGTTTCGTCAATGTAGACAACTAAACTGCAGACGGCTTTCTCGCGACTTTTAATGCCATAACAAACGACAAGCAGATGCGAGATGCCCATTTAGGTCGTATCGCCTTACTCCCTGCAATGGCTTGAGACCGATAGCATTCAAAATAAATAAATAAATATGTGCTAATTAAGTTACGGTCGAAGTCCATGCGGAGCGCAAGTTCGTCTGCTTCTCTTTCAGGGGGTTCTGGTGACGTCAGAACGCCGAGTTCTGATTGCCTCTGAATGAAAGATAGTCGGTAGACCGCATCGCAAGCTGTCTTAAGGTCTACCCACTATCCTTCAAGCGGAGCTAGTCAGAGCTCGGCGTTCTGACGTCACCAGAACCCCCTGAAAAAAGAAGCAGACGAACTTGCGTGCCGCGTAGAGACGCTCCTCTCGTGATAGTGGTTACGGTACTGGCGGCACGTCAACACAAGCCTCGAGCTACTCTTACATAAATTACTCAGTTACGATTGGACTAGTTTGAGCTCATTTAATTTGCCTACTGTTCGTACGTTTGTCCAAGAAAACCTCTCATGGAATAATACCCTATTCACACGAGCATAAAGGTCCCTTTAGCTAAGGGACCTTAATGGCCAGCGGCGAATGAGTTCGCGATCCAACGCGCGTGGCATGTGCTCGCGATCCATCAGCGCGGGCTGATTCGCCGATTGCAAAGGGACCTATGTTAAAGGTACCTTTATGCTGGTCGTGTGAATAGGGTATTACACCATCATACTACTTACTCGGAGTCATTTCGTGCTCTGAGCTCTTTGGCACTTTCGATTTCGTTATATGAAGGATGTCTCTGTTTAACATTCTGTTTAACATTAATTGCGTGCAACTTTATTTACTGCTCTGGTTCGATCTTTAATTTCGGATAATACATATATCGTTCTCATATCACACGAACCCGCCATTTGTCAGTACGAAAAAATCTGTTAAACTCGCAGGGACTTTTTTTTTCCTTTCTTGTGGATTGCAACGTAATTTTAATGAGATTAACCCCAAAAACTGCCCCGAGATAATACGTTCGATAGACTAGAGCAGAAATTTAGAATGACGCTTCAAAGACAGACTGGCGTCTTCAAGAGTGGCAACGCGACGATACGATCTATTTGGCTTATCTGGGTATATTGACGCAACTTTTACCCTGCGTAAAAAAAACGCTTAATAACAGCATTATTACTATACTAACTTTCAAGGTATGAAGGAAGCGAAGCGATACACGGGGAGATATTTGCTGCCAATTAAAGCCGCGCGTGCTGGGGTTACGCAGTGTTCCCTACGTTGCATGCTGGACTTTAAACAGTCCTTCATTCGTTGTTATTGTACCTGTCTCCAACAACCGTTTCTCCTTGCCCAACGGCCGGAAGAACAAAAGAAGCCAACACCGGACATCCTATGTTAACCATTTTCCCTTACATCACAACCGAAGCCGCAGACAAACAAGTCCCAAACACGTGTGTAAACAACCAATAACAGTAGCAGCGAAAGGAAATGTGCATCGGGCGCTTCCGGCGTTCACCGGACATGTTTCGGAGAACGAGGTCAAC
Source organism: Ixodes scapularis (assembly GCF_016920785.2). NCBI lineage: Eukaryota > Metazoa > Arthropoda > Arachnida > Ixodida > Ixodidae > Ixodes > Ixodes scapularis. Next base: position 93,109,616 of record NW_024609880.1, read on the forward strand.
TAAGAACCGGGTTCTAATAGGCGCTTCCGCTCCCCGGCCATCACTCACAGACGTACGGGAACCTGACCACTCACGCGCACGTCCGGGCAACACACTAACTGAGACATTATACAAGGATGCACGAACAGCTGACCTGCCCAACTCAAGCGGAGTTGGGCAGCTCAGGTCTTCGTAAACAAGCGCACTTTGTACTGAGCATTTTTTTATATACGTATATATTTCTTTTCTTAGTAGCACGTGATTTTTCCTCTGTCTAGGTTTTGTTCCTTGCCCATTTCAGTATTCTTGCAATGTACGAACTAGCTCACGCCTCCATCTTACTACTAACATTAAATGTTGCTGTTTCTTTTTTTTTTCTTTGTACTTTTTTTGCTTTGTTCTTTTTGTTGATTGCCCGGACATACAAAGCGTTCCAGGGAAAATATTTTTTTTAATAAATAATAAAACAATGGCGCACACTTAAATGCGCCCAGTTAGATGTACATTCCTGTTTATCGTACAAACGTGGAAGCACACATTGCAGATCCGCAATTGGTACACTCACCGGGCCGAACGCAAATTTTCAATAAAGTTCATACACAATGGGAAGAAGAAAAACTGTCGGTCGTTTCGCGTCAAATACAGTCCCAAAACACCTCGAGGAACCATGATTGCCTTCTCGTGGCCTTGCTACCGAGAGCCTTTTGAGGTCTTCTGCTCTGTGCGTTTTTTGCCCTGGTCACACGTACTATGCATTTTCTTTTCATTTCTTGTTGCGGACTAGCTGGAAAAAGGATGTGTACTTAAACTGAAACCTCCCTCCTCGGGGAGGTTTGAGTTTAAGTAGTCGTCCAATGACAAGGGGCCATTAAGCCTGACAGAAGGACGTGCGGAAGCTTTCTTCATCGGCCCTGATGGCCGCTCGTTATGACACGAGGGACCCTGGGAGCCAAGCTTAGAGTCTTGGCGGCACTTGGCCGATGACTCGACGCCAGACAGCACCAACGGATTGCCACGGCGAGACATCTCTCCTAATGTGAGACCCGTGACGCGTTTTCCCCGCACCTTGTACGCGTTTCTTTCTTTCTTTCTTTTTCTTGATTTATAAATTTTGAGACTTTCTAGGCAGGGTCAACGTGGCACACTAGCCGGAAAACAGACAGAACGCGTGAAAGTGGTGGAAATAAAGGAGCGAATGAAACTTTGATGACGCCGCGACTGGCATTAAAGTTGCAAATTTTGAAAGATGCGTTTATAATAAAAGAAAAAAAAAGCTGAGTCACTGGCCAGAGGTGCAATTTAAATGCTAATGTAGAGCACTGAAGTTACCTATAAATTAGATGAATATTATTTTTTTATTAACTTGACTTTCTCTTACTAGTTTAAGACGGTTTTCTGTTGTTGATGGTGGTGGTGGCATTTGTTTGTTTGTATTTTTCGCTATAAAAAAATACATTTAGTGACGCCCGACCTCTCGTGCACCTTGATCACTGTTCAAAGCCGTGCACCCGCACTCTTCATTTCTAAAATGCCAGAAAAAGTTGTCCCCGAGAATAGCTGCCTTCAGTAGGAGGTATTATTAAGAAATATTGAGAAACTGGACAATGCAGCTCGCGAAAGGGCTCTTTAAGGTAATGTACTTGTAATTCGAGGTTTTGCTGTAACTTGGCGGCCATATCCCGTAACAAGGCAAGTGCAAATGCATCTTGAGAAGGCAAACTCGCCAGAATGATAAAACGTTAATGAAACAAATGTTCATAAAAAACGAAGACTTAATGTGATGGGACAAAAAATACACATTAAAGGCAGTTGACTCTGCACGTATAGTTAACTGTAGCCACTATAAGTAGCACCTCAATAAATAAAGTAGTCATAATCGAATTATGCGCCTCGCCGCTGAACGTGGCAGTAATCTTAGCGCATACGTGCGCGAATTTTAATGAAGTCATCAACTGATGCAACTGTTCATTACATCATGAAACTGATACACTACGAAGACGCGTGCCTAAAACCTTGGGCCGTCTGAGCCAAAGTTTGGCTTCACATTTCTGGGTCTCACTCGACTCCTGTGATGTGGGGAAGGCGACCCAGCCCAGAAACAGCTGCTTGTGGAGCCTGTTCCAGAGCCAAATAAGGCGTAGAGCTATCAAACACAACCATAATTTGACCACAAAAAAAAAAGTCGCTTTAGGATGTGATAACTTCACTGCCTATTAGCATTTCAGCAAACTTCAAACTATACAATCTGGCTTTAAAAATTTAATCGATTGCAATTACAATTATTCTATGTCAAAAAGTATTTATTAGATTACTTGATTACTTGAGAATAAATATAATTGACCGTTACGGGAAAAAGTTACCGTTACTTCTTGATCACTTCAGATTTTCAAAACAAGCGATTTTGCTCTCGGTATGAAAACGGGTATTTCGTGCTGTCGGTTACTGGATTAGAATCGCTGCGCAATAAACTACATATCTTCCTAATCCACCGATTTTGGTGAACCATCATCCTCTTGTCGGAGTCTTGGTTCGAGAATTCCTTGGTAGGAAACGTGCACCATGCAAAGTGCAAATTTTCTATTAAGGAAAATGTTTTTGGTCAAATTATGATTGTGTATTTGATAGCTGACCACCTTATTTGGCTCTGGCGAAGGCTCCACGGACCACTGCTTCTAGGCTGGGCCGTCTTCCTCGCATTATAGCAGTTTATGTCCCTTCAAACCTGAAGTCTCCCCCGGCATCACCTCTGGTGGCGTCATGACGCCTTCAGAAGCTTCCTACCTAATAGCAACAATTACGAGGAGTTTAATACTTCCAAAAGTAATCAGAATAGTGTTGCGATTACTTCCTAATAAATTTATTCAGCGTATTGCAAAATTACATCGAAACGTAATCGATTTCAAGTAATTTAATTACTTGTACGTACGAGTCGGCCATCTATAGAACTTATCCATGCGTTCACCTCCCAGGTGAAAAATGCTGAGTCACTGGGCTGTGAACGCATACGCGGCGTCTCAGATTGCGTGAAATAAAGCTACTGCGCAAGCTCAGAAGCCATTTCACAATCCAGTAGGCAAAGGGGGCAGCGCGCAGAAGACGATTATTGGAAAGGTCCGTATAGTCAGTGACAGCTTAAAATACGCAGAGAGAGGTGAGTCCCGTGCATCTTATTATCGCTTCGCAACCAATGAGATTACAGCATTACTTGATAACAACTGCGGAGGAACAATCACGGAACAAGAATTCTGAGCATTATTAGCCATGCCCTGTCTTTTCACGCAGTGAGTTACCATGGTGTAGTGACCATAGCTGTTCCCGCATACCCACTGAGAAACCTGGAGTGTCTTGCTTTCCTGCAAAGCACTTCGGATGGGCCATTCGCTGCAATCTACGGGGAACAGCCAGCGAATGACGAAGCTAAAAAAATATTTAGACCTATAAAAAGATCAGTCTGCGCCGTGACACTGAGCACGAAGTGCAACGATACTCACCTGGAGCAACGAAGTTTTGTTTGACAAATGGCGCCATCTTATCGGGAATTTTCGCAACTCTGAGACGGCTCGCCGCGTTGGACCCTATCTCGAGCTCGAATCTTAGAGCGCCGTTCCGGACTGTGACGCAGCGCTCGTGTCCGATCGCTCGGTGACATGGCCTTCCCAAAGTTGCCCTTTTTGGCCACCAGCTGCGCTGACTAGCAGGCGATCGCTCCAGATTTCTTGGAGTCTATGACCGGTCCCTGTTGCCTAAACTCGACAACGGTACTTTCACCCCGAATGCAGTGTCATTGGGAATGACGCGCTGTCCTTCACGTCAGTGATTACCGCTTCTTACTTTTCGCGAAGCTGCCGCCTCAGAAGGTGTAAGCTGAAGGCCGCATATATACCGCTCGATGCACAAAGCCGTCCATTAAAGAAAGGAACAGTTAATGCCGCACTAGCTGTCTTCTAGCTCAGAGAAGGACATACTTAAGCACGTCTGTCTGCTTTCCCGTTAAACCGTTGGCGACGCCGTTAAATTAAAAAGCGCGACGCAGGAAAACGAAGGGATGCTATGGGCTCTCAAACGCCACAACAGACTTTCGTTCGAAGGACGCGGTGGCGTTGTGGTCATCAGATAATCTTTCGTCGATCCTGGCGTACACCTTCCACAGAAGGACTCGACGGGCCTTTGGAAGGACACGAGGCAGTGAACCCGCAAGATTGGCCTCTGGTTCTAAGCTGACAGCGTGGAGGATTATGGTTATAGGGTAGGCTGCGGAGTGCTTAACCTTTGGGAGAGTCAAAAAAAAAAAGAAACAAATTGCGTAAACATTTGCCGCCAACGTCAGGTGCCAAAACGGAAAGGTTCGAGAGACTTCGACTGTTTAGCTCGATACTAAGTGCCGCGATTGTTCGTTTTTTGTGATAAGGGCTTAGAGTAGAGTAGTCAGCGAAACGAAACGAACAGGCGGAGCACGTAGCTTTGCGCATATATATTTACTGCTCTAGCGATGCCTAAAGTAGCTAAAAGGCGGAGTCACAGAGTTACTCTACGCTTGAGTAACTGCATATGCTACCTGTATACGCTAGAAGCCGAGCCTATGCAACTACTGTCGCACAACCAAACGCTCCGCAGTTTTCTTTTTTTTTTCCTATTTTTTTTTCTAGCATTGTACGATAATTATTTGAGGAAGTTGGCACTTGCAGGCATGTAGCTTAAGAAAAAAACGAGAAAAAAATACGGGCGGGTGCTGGCGATGGAGGCTGAGGCAGTCTTCTATCACAGGGACCTTAGTGTCCAGGATTATTTCTCAGTAAACTTAAAGGGGCGGTGCAACGATATTAAGTTGCAATGTTTTTAACTTTACTTACTGGCTTACTGGCACTAGTGAGACTCAAAGATACTCGCAGGCAACACCACTGGCCAAGGAATTCTTTTGTTGCGGTCTAATTTCAAGGACAAAAGCGAGCGTTTTCATTCAATCTCAACTTCGCAAAACTCAATGACGTAGCTGGGCGGTCGCAGTACCGCCCAGCGACGATATTTGAATGCGGCTCATAGATTGAATGGGCATTGCGTGGGCACTCGATTTCGGCTCGTGATAATAGATAGCTCGAGAAACATTCGGGTAGTGGCCCGTGTCAAATCGCTGCAATTATGACAATAGCCTAACCAATGTTTGGAACTAGGAGTACGTTTCCTGCGCTTTGTCAACCTTAGCGCGTGGCTTCGATGATCAACATTGCAGGCATAGAATCGGCTCCAGATCACGTGGCCGCCGGTTCTGGCTGCGAGTTGAGGGGGTGAACCACTGCTCGTTTTTCTTTAACTTTTCTGCGACTTCTATCGTGAGTGGCGAAAAACGAACGCGTATCTTAGAGGTCATTAACGTCAAAGATGCATTCTAAGCGGTATCTGAGCAAAGTACAAAAATTGTTGTATCTCCCCTATAAAGGGATGCTGAAGTGGTTTTGTATTTAAGTAAAAACACTTAAGACAGCTTCAATTGGCCTTCAGGTTCTCAAGTATGGAGATTATTTTGTTTTTATTTGGTGCACGGAGGCTGCAGAAAATCATTTTCGAAGTTCCGCTGAAGCCACTCCTTCCCGGAGCATTACGTCATAAACGGAGTTTTCGGAATCTCCACTCTCGAGCACCTTCAGCGCCTATCAAAGCTATGCCCTTGCTATTAATGCGAAAGCATTAACTGTCCCATGGAGCGAGCCGACGTCATCAGTTTGAAGCGCGAAAACGGCACCTAGTTTCCCTGATCCCAAAGGTCCCTGGCGCGCGGCGACGAGGCTCCTATTGGCCGCTGCGCGCGTCAGTTTCAATGACCGTCGCCAGATGATGCAACGTGTCCGTGCCGCCAGCGCGCCGATAAAACTAACCGCCGTAACCCGATGCCACCACGGGCCCCGCGCCGGTTAACGGACACGTTAGCGCACGCTCGGAGGCTTTTTCTCGTCCCGCCGTTGCCTCCATCAACCACATTGTCGGCGGTGCTTCTGCTCGTTTCGCCGGCGACGAACTTGGCGCCGCCTCTAGCATCCACATCGTGTCCGGTGCTTCTGCCACAACTCGGAAACATTACTCGCGCCACAAAACTCCGCGGATCACTCCGCGGCGTTTCATTGAACATTCATGCTTTCGCATTCACAACTCATAAGAAGTGCTTAGGTGTCTTCCGACTTTTTTCAAAAAGGTTAGAAGAAGACGTCACGGCTGATGTCAGCGGGGGGGAATATACCTGGCAAGCTTGCAATAGACCTCTATTTATTTTTTTCGAATTACTTAAAATTACTTAAGCATCAAAAAGATTGCCGGGAACGTAGGTGCGCACGCTGCGCGTGCTGGCGTCTATAGCTTTAGTTGCTCGAAAGCAAAAATTCAAAAAAACAAATGGCACTTTGCACGCGCGTTCCACGTACGCTTTACTTCTGGTTGTTTACTTCGAATCCTTTCTAATGGGAAGGTGAGCACGTGCAGCGAGTGTACCTCTACTCCGTTTCATACTTAATATGCAACGCTGTCAAAGCTACTGGCGCGATGGCGTAACTTTGCCTATGGTTTCGTTCGCGCGAGCACGCGTGCAAATGATCAACGAGATCAAGCCCCACGCTCGCGCCACTAGCTTTGACAGCGTTGTACGCTAAGTGTGAAACAGAGTATAAATTCCCAACATTCTCTTTGATGCTCGGGTAATTTAGCGAAAGGTCTATTGCACACGCCGCCCACGCGAGCGACACGCGCTTGACAGCCGAAAGATCCTTTTATGGCGTAACGACTGGTCGCTGGTTTTTCGTGTTTTCTCGCGTTTAGTTATATCTTCGCGAAAACGAACGGGATATTCAGATTCACGGGATAAAAATGTCCCAGAATTCACCTCTTTCTCTCTCTCTCTCTCTTTGTGGAATTGTGTGATGTCTTTTTTATTTCTCTTTACATATATCTTTATTTCTGTCTCTCCCTCTTTCTTTCTTTCTCTTTTCCGCGTTTTCTACAGTTTTTATAGAACTAATAAGCCTGGACAACTGTAATCTGGTCCACGGTTGGAAAACTCTCCGCTTCTCAGAAAAGAAGTACTAGAATTTGACGTACTACCCGGAGGTCCCAGCTAACATGCAGTAACCATTATTTCCACAATCTATACCTCAATACACGTCAAAGAACTCGGTAGAATGCCAGCGGGCACTCAAACAAACGGCAACGCGGTTCATACATCCATAACCTCTGGTAAACTGGAAATTCTAGAAACAACGTCACTTTCGAGTCACGTATACACTGATTGCCTCAGTGCGACTCGTTGTCCTGACCTGCGCGCAGCAATATAAGCTAATTATATATTAAATTACTCGTAACATGCAGACCTAGACAGCATATCCTCAATATAGCTTTTTTTTTTTTTTTCCGCATGCCATTCCGCTGTCACTTCGATCTATCTTTGCGCGTCTAAGATGGAGAGACAACATAAATTCGTCATCCCCCAAAAGAGAAGTCCGGTGGAATAAACCGAGCAGAAAACAAACTCTGCACCGACGCCTGCAACCAACCATCAGCGCGTCCTCTTTCTTTTTTTTCTTTTTTTTTTTTTCACGCAACATTCGGGTCTTCCCGCAGAGAAGTCAGAACCTAAATTGCGAGCTTCGACGTCTCGACGGTGCGCGGACGGGCGGTGACAGGCCTTCCGAGTCTTCTATCTGGGTTGCAGCGCCACGGAGCCGTCCCCTGATTCAAGGCAACGGTGGGAAATAGTCATTCACCCCTCCGAGCCTATTTCCCGTGCGACAGGCGTGGACGGATGCGAAGAGGGGGCCAGCATTAATTGCACCGGGCTGTTTCTTCACGCCGACGAAAAGGCTCGCTTTTGAAAGAAAGATCGGCCTTGGCACGCGTCGAAGCACCTCAGACCCCGACACAAAAAATCACAAAATCAAAAGATTTTGTTTGTTCCTTTTCCTCAATCGCCGGTTTTTGCGTTGAGTTATCAAGCGGCTTCGAATCCACCCTCGGAGGCGGTTGTACGCGGCCGTGAGTCGCACTTATGCATGCATCCCTTGGTGTGGACGCGCGCCACCGAAGGTCTGACGACACGCGAAAGCGAGAAAGTGTCATCCGCTCCTACATGATGACTGAGGAGAACATTGCACGATGAGGACGCCGAGATCCATCCATCCGCGCTGACGGGCGTTCACCGAAGGACTTTTTTTTTTCTTTGTTCAGTTGGTTACTTTTCTCGTATCCATGCGCGCTCTTGCACATATAACTACATGCATGTGTCCCCGCCCGCTCGTAGGCTTGTACGCCTCACCTTATGGTTTGGCGGAACGAGACACTTCGCGAGCATTCGAAGTGTAGGAATTCTGAGAAAACGTTATAAGATGAGCTTCTTTATCGTGGACTGAAGAAGTTATTTACTTATTACATAACTTTCAGAACTACATCATTATCATAGCCACCTTTGCATACGGGAAGAGTCTGCAGCATCCGTGCGCGAGAACAATAAATAGCTTGGCTACCCTAGAAAAAAAAATCTCGCTGCTGCCCCTACGGTGATTTTCGAAGGAATGCGTGAGCCTTTCGCGCAGCGATTATAAATATCAAAGAATGGTGAATACAGCCTCTCGGCACTTTTCCGCGGGGTGAACTGTTTGTTGTCTTCGGAGGGCCTATCTCCGCTCCCGAGTATCGGCAGTTTCGTGCCAACGGCGTCGTCAGTCATCTTGGGCCTTCCGTTGCCTCTTATGTTGTGCTTACAGGGGCGACGACACCGTGCGCTTACGGACCGGTGACGTGGTAGGAGGTCTGCGCGTCAAGAACGGCGTCGAAGGCGTGGCACGTCGAGGAACGGAACTGCAGCCCGTGTGTGACCACAGGTCTCCAAAGCCGGCAGTAGGAGATTGACGAGGGCATCGAAAGTGCGTACCTGCGCCCCGCCCGCCATCTGCCGGCGCTTGCAGAAGGTGTTTCCGAGCCAGTTTCCACGTTTCCACAGCCAGTGCGGCTGTAGCGCCGTTCCGTGCCGACGTTGCGAACTTTGTTTAGTCCGAACCAGTCCAAGGTCAGCGCATGTACCAAGCCACTAATGCTAACGCATTAAAAAAGATAGGATGATGAGCCAACGAGGTAGGGGGCCTTCGAGCGATAAACTGGCAGCTGAAAGTGACCCCCAACTAGCCGCCGCCATGTTTCACATTTTTGACCACTAGACAAGTGACTTATAATTTATAGTTAGTTTTACGCCTAGATTTAAACGAAGTACCGCGCACAAGTAATTGCTTATTGTTCTTTTATAACGGTATCGACGAGATAGGTTACGTTGTTTTTTGTGTTTTTTTTGGTTTAAGTCCAAAATGTGTTTTTACGAAAAAAAACTCGAGCAGCTTCGCAATGCCTCCGCTAGACGCCGTCGGCCGCGGCGCTATAGTTTGGCTTTTTATCGGAGCTAGACACTGATCTGAAGGGCTATCAGCATTGAAAAAATAATTTATCATGTTTTTTTTTTTTTTTACAGCGATCGCAATACAAATCTCGGCTCAGTTTTGCGTAAAGGCCTCAGGATTGGGTACGGTCACGTGTCTAGTGGTCAAAATCGTACAACATGGCGGCGGCCAAGGAGGGGGTCACTTTTGCCTGATGAATGGGATACCAGTTCATCGCTCTAATCCCCTCTACCTCGTTGTGACGAGCGAACGGCAGACGTGAACCTCCGATATCAGCGCCATGCCACGACATCGGCCATTGACCAAAACACGTTTTGACGCTGCAAATTGTTTTGATATGTGGTTCGGAGATATAACGCCGTCATAACATACGGCGCTAATATCGGATATTATCGTCCGTCGCTCGCTCCTCCTTTCTTTTTTAAAGCGGTGACGTCATATGCCCAGCCGATGAGATTCTCCAGTATAGAGGGGTATTTGCCCATGGCTCAAGAGCGTCTGTACAGAGCCAAAGAAACCACTAATCAGATCACTTTAGTTTTCCAGATGAATTTGTTGTATATATGAGAGTTTATAGCAACTTGCCTTGAAATATGGCCACTACGGTACACAGGGGGAGTTCTGCGAGTTCAGCATTGCTGCTAAGAAAGTGGTGGTAAGTAGGCGCAGAGATAACTCCCGTTGATATCAAAATTACTCGAAACCTAAGGGCCCTGTGCCCACTCCGTAGCACCAGCATGTAAACGCATTTTATATAATTACAATATACATTAAAAAAATGATTGGAAATGAAATCACCATCTCTCGATGACGAACCGCTTTTAGCCATTAGGTGTTCGCCGCTTTGCATGCACACAAAAGAAAAAATTTCAATTAAACAAAACCGATTTTGCGTTTATCTTCCAGAAGCATACGCCTCAAAGACTTCGAAGTTCCTCTTGAACGTCGTTTTCTTAGGTAAGCACCCGTGTTTTGTGTGCAATATTTAAACATAAAATTCACAGTTTGTTTGTTTTTTTACTGGATTTTTTTTTGTACCGAATTTCCGCGTTATGTTTTCACCTCAAACGTAAGAAGAACGCAGCGGTCAGAAATTGAACTTCTGGCTCCTTAATTTTTACATTATGCATGTTGCACGTTACGCGTATATTCAACAAATTCAGTAGTTAACGCGAAAATTGCAAGCGTGAAAATATAGCATTACAGTTCCAGGCGTTTTGAGTCTTCAACAGGGCACACAGGACGAACGTCTCAACCACTCATTATAAAGCACATTTTCCTGCCTGCTTCAAATTACCCGAATCAAGCGAGTACGGAGATTATCCCTCCGCAGAGAAAACACACCCAGGAAAGATTCCTTCCTTTGTTTCCTGCTCCGCTCAGTGCAGTTCCTCGATGCAGTCAGGCAACAACACCAACCCCTCAAAACGCACACTGCAAGCATCCACGCCTCGGAGCACATAATAGCCACTTCGCGTGCCAGCTAGCTGTACGCTCCCTAGACGAAGACTGCAGACCCGCGGCGTTTCCTGCCAGACGCCTTCAGTCACTTGTGTCCACCACCCGCCTCCGCGTTGTTCTCCCAATTATAGAACGGGAAGCACCCGTGTCTGCCTCTGTTGATGCAACCAGCAGCCAAAAAGACACTGACGCGGGAGCGTATCGTGCGTAGATTTACCATGATGTGGACCGAAGCAAAGGTTACAGTCACGGACAGAATGAAAAAGACAGGGAGGTCTTTAAGTTGTCCGCCACCCGCGCGGCGAAATCGACGGCCCGTAGCGGCTAGAACAAAAACCTGCAGCGCCAGGGTCACCCGCCAGTCTTCTTGGGCGAATCAGACGTTCCTGGCGGTCTGAAGACGGAGTCGTGAAAGGCGGTTCAAAAACACGCGATGGAAATCGCCAATGCGGAACGCAAGTTCGTCTGCTTCTTTTACAGGGGCATGTGGTGATGTCAGAACGCCGAGCTCTGATTGACTCTGATTGAAGGATAGTGGGTAGACCTCAGGGCAGCTTACTTTGAGGTCTACTCACCATCTTTTATTTAGAGCCAATCAGAGCTCGGCGTTCTGGCGTCACCACAACCCCTAGAAAAGAAGCAGACGAGCTTGCGTTCCGTATAGTCCCTGACAGCTTGAGAAGCGCAGAGCGTGGCGCGCCCCCTCTTATCATTGCTCCTCAGCCGATCAGCATGCGCCATCGGTCGATAAAAATGCCCAAGACCGAAATCGTGAAGCTAGACGTCTGAACATACGAAGGCGCGCCCCGCGTTTCTCGAACTCTCGGTGACCACAGCTTCGATCACACTTGGGTAGTGCACGTCGGGCGTGCACGCGCAGTCAATGGGCGTCGGACGGCAACAAGCTAGTTCCAGAGGCCGCGCATCCAAATCTCCCTCTTCCCCCTCTCTCATTTAGGGCAAATAAACGCGTTTACTACTACCTCTCTAAAAAATGCCCGTGCGTCTACTTTCCCGCACAACCCTCGGGCAGCCGATCACCGCACCTTACGGAGCAGCTCGGCGAATGACAATGCCGAAACATATGTTTAGACCTAAAAACGCAGTCTGAGTTGTGACATTAAGCAATGCAAGCGTGACGTTTTGTATTGCTTAATGTCATATCTTAGACTGCGTTTTTGGTCTAAATATATGTTTAGGCATCGTCATTCGCTGAGCCCCTCCGTAAGGTGCGGTGTTGGCTCTCCGAGTGTTGTGCGGGAAAGTAGAAGCACGGGCTTTTTATAAGATTGTACAGCCGAAAGAGACGCCCTGTCACATACTGATCCTTTCAGGGATTGTAGCATTGACTGCATAATGAATATTTAAAAAGTGTATTCATATTAACGTCTTGGCTGCAACGTATCTCAGGATTGAATCCAGGCTATGGTATACTATAATCCGTTTCATCATCACCTTCACAGCCATGATGATGATGATGATAATAATAAGAAGAAGAAAAAGAGCAGCAACAACACCTATTAGTACTAGTACTACTACAACTACTAGCGCCATGACGTTGCAGTTTCAGCCCTTCTCGACTTGGCCCCACCGGCCCGTGGCGTCGTCTGCGCTCGGGCTCATTGTGAGACGAGTTGTTTGACTAACTGAACTTGCACCCTCGTATTTCGGCGTCACCTAGGGAAGGTCCGATCGGACGAGAGCGTTGCGCCAAGATAGACCTGTCCGGCACACACCACAAGTCCTCTCGTCGATCCCACTTTGCACCCCGCGACGCGGGGAATTGTAGGACTGTTTCTATGTACACTCGAGCCGGTTCGTACACACGCCGTATCTGCATCGTACATCCTGCGAGTGGCTCGGTTTCTTCTCTCTCAGCACTGCGAGTTTACGACACAAGAAGGCTAAGCGAACAAATCATAAAGCCAATGCGTTCCCCGTTTTGTTTTCGTCCTGCTTGTTTGTTTTTCATGGAATCGTCCAATGTTAAAGTAACGTGAACCGCTCCGTTTATTCATGGGTTCTCCTCCACGCGTCGTGTACATCGGATTGCAGTAGTACGGCAAAAAGGCGATGGTAGGCACCGCGTTTTTCCGGAATGGTTCATTCGGCTAAGACCCGTGTTGAATAAGAACACGAGTCCGAACCGAGCGTTGACTGACAGTCGTGCTCAACCTGTGTTCTTCGACAGTCTTCTTTAGCTGAAACCGAAAATGCAGAGCTCTACGGCTTCATTTTCGAGGAGGTGCTGACTTAGCACGCGTACAATGGGAACAACACACAGGACCACCTCACGTCCGTAGCCCTTAAAACAGTTCACGTTCCACGGCCACCTCAACACGCGAAGCAAACAATGACTGATAATTTATACCGAAGCTTCCGTATATGCAGACGACCTACGAAGCCTGACCTTCCTTTTCTCGCATCGATGAATTCGAGGGGAAAGTGTTTGAGTCGGCGATGGTAATAAGTACGGCGCTAGGGGGGAGCGGGTACACACCCGAAGAAGCGGCTGACGGGCCGACGTCTTCGGCTACGAACGGAAGGTACAACACTCCGCTCACCTTCAAGCTGACCGTGGTATGAGAGCGGGCTCGTCGGGCCAATCAGCAGCCCCCCTTTCATCACGTTACCCCACTCTCCTCGCGTGGGCATGGGCAAAAGCGTGTGCATGTGGCGAAGGATGGACGTATAAATGGCCCAACGAGCGCGCTAGCTTCCACCACACTGTCAGCTTGGGGGTGAACAAAAGGCACTTAAGCGACCTTGCCGGTCTCTCCAGTGATCCCGGGGGGCAGCAACGTGCGGGCTGTAATTAAGGTCGCTGGTCCCGCGAGAGCGCTTCCTCATGACGTCCCTTTCGAGCGGTTCTGGCAAATATATATATATATATTTTTTTTTTTTTTTTTCGTTTTGCGCCTTGTTTTTTTTTTTTTTTTTTTTTTTTTTGTGTATGCTATTAATTACTGGCGAATTCGATGCTGGTTTCGTTGTTTTTCCCATTCAAATTAACTCTCGTAACTATGGCGGGAACTAGTAAACCAGCGCTATTGCGTTCTCTGTTTGATTAAACAGCGCGGGGGGGGGCGGGGAGGGGGGGGGGGGGGAAGGTTAGTCAGCCTGAGGGATTATGCAAGAGGGCGGGACGAAGAGACAGGGACATCGCCGCGTGCTGTGATTGGTCAGCGGGGCGGCGCTGACCAATCACAGCAGGCGGCAATGTCCTGTTGGTAGTGCAGAACCGCTGCTAGCCTGGGGATTTTAATGTGCAACAGGCAGCAGTAGTGATACAAGGCACAAACTACGCCGGTACGATGTTCATCCAGTCCGAGTCGGGCATGGGACGAGGTTTGAACCCGGAATTCCTAGGTCCTGCAGCTTGAGCTTCGCTCGACGTGCTCTGAGCAGCATTGCGTTAATGCCCACTCGGCTACCGATCCCCCCACTAAATCAAGATAAATAAGTTTCACGTGACTTTAGCTACGCGTCAACAGTCTCAATATGTCTAACCGAAAAGAAAGATTAAAAAATACGATCAAAACTTTCCAGGATACGACATTTATTGCCAACTTTCCCTCTACCCTTCATACAACCAGACACTCAATGAGTTAGCATCCTCTGGAGGTGCCCATTCAGTTATACGCTCCGCAGCGCTAAATCCTAATTAAGAATCGTCTCTTCGTTTTCCTTTATACACAAAGGAGGGGAATAGGGCAAAACGTCGCATGGTTTGTAGCTTGACGAGGCGCTATATGTGGCAGAAAAGCAGCATAAGCCTTTCATACAACACAAGCAAAAAAGAAGATACTACACCTTATTACATTGACTAGCTACAATAAAGTCATTTCCACTCCGTTTCTAATAACATATCACGGAGCATACTTTTTTTATTTTTAGTTGTGTCAATATTGTCACCATCGAGCTCATTTAAAAGCAACGGTAGTGTATATTTTAAGGATGTTAATTCATAATTAGTGTGTGTGTGTGGGGGGGGGGGGGGGGGGGGGGAAGTAACACACGAGTTCTCACTATGTCTAGTTTCATACGACTAGTTTGTTCTCACCAAGCCCGACAGTACGGAAAGAAAAAAAGATGTTATTTTGCTTTACTGCCATATTGTAGACTCCCATCAAACGATAGTTGTATAAATGATTAATTGTCACAACTTTATGTTTTCGAAAAAGCTCCTCAGAAGGATGCAAAAGACAAACATTTTCAATTATGCGAGATACTTTCTTCTATGTTAGAAGCAGTGTTGTTAAGTTCTGCTTCGGTGTTTTCGCCCCAAACCAGGTGACAGTACAAGTAATGTGTGTAGATCAGAGAATAATACAAAAGCAACTTCACTCGAGCGAAAAACATATAACTAGTTTAGATATTATTCCTATCGCTTTGCAAACTTTTCCGTGGATATACTCAACATGTTCAGTCCAAGAAAGTGATTCAGTGAAAGAAATAACACCAAGAACACCTAGGAAACCGACAAATATAGTTTATAAACTTCACCATGATTCCAGATGTTGGACGATAAACCACAGCAAACATATCTATACCACAGCACAACTTCACGGACACTCAAAATCACCCGAAACTTGAGTAAATTCCGATACAAGTTCGCATTTGTAGTCATTTTGTACAAGCAATAACACGCCACCACCTCTTTTTTTATCACGGCAAAAGGAGTAATGCTGATATCCCGGCAAAGCAGAAATGCAAGAAACATCTGTAGACCATGCTTCCGAGAACACGATAACCGAGAAAGAAAAACCAGGACGATCAAACAGTAAATTCGGACTGTCATCTTTTTCTTTTGATGGCCGAACATTTAAGTGAAAAAAAAAAGATAAACAAACGGGTTCTTTGGATGAAATATAGAATGCAAGGTCATGCGGGGCGATGGCAACTTGGGACTGAGACACAAGGCGTCCAGTCATTGAAATTGCGTTTCTTCCAGTAGCTTATCTAAAGATGGGCATTGTCGTCTTCGTTGTTTATATGAATCACTCGGGCCACTGCAGTTTTTCGCATAAGCACCTTTCCGCCGGTGTACCATGCAAACGCATATTCTTTTTCTTTTGCCTGATCATTCGGTTTTCGAAGAAGCTCCCTGTTGTGCCTTGTCAAGTTTTCTTGTATAAAAATACCTGGCATACTGTTCATTCGGGTATTCTTTTTCTTTAGCCACGAGTCCCTGTCCTGTTGCCCCGTAAAGAGAACGAAAGTTCCGGGGACATTATCTTACCTCGGGGCCAGACTGTGAACAGACACCATATCGTTCTGTGTCAGTTCGGGGACCCTGAGTTTGTTAGAAACTTGATTTAATGTGATCCTCAGGTCCTCCCCCTGCACCACAGGGATCCCGTGGATTTCTAGATTGAGTAGCCTACTCCGGAATTCCAGTTCACTTACTTCCTGCAGGAATTGATCTTGCATTACTCTGTACGTTTCATCTTTCTTCTCTAGCTCTGTCACTCTGTTTGGGAAATCTTTGATATCTGTTTTTTTACGTGAGATCCTTTTCTCGAAGTCATTGAACCGCTTCGACATGTACTAGATGGAATAATCCGCGCTCTCTACTTTTCCGTTTAGGAGTGGCAGACACTCCAGCCTCTGGGTGATCGACGCTAGAACAGACACTATACTAAGTTGAATATGATCAGCTGAACAAAGTATGTACCAACTAGCTCAAGTAAAACCTGTAGTACTATACTAAGCTCAGCCTGCACTCTAAAAAAAGTCTGTGCGTCTACTTTTACGCACAACACTCGGAGAGCCAATCAGCGCAACTTGCGGGGAAAGTTCAGCCAATGACGATGCCGAAACATCTGTTTAGACCAAAACACGCAGACTGAGTTGTGACATTAAGCAATGCAAGCGTGACTTTTGCATTGCTTACTGTCACAACTCAGTCTGTGTTTTTTGGTCTAAACAGATGTTTCGGCATCGTCATTGGTTGAACTGCCCCCGCAAGTTGCGCTGATTGGCCCTCCGAGTGTTGTGCGTGAAAGTAGACGCACAGAGTTTTTTTAGAGAATGGTTGTCCTTACTACAGCTAGCACGCTGGGGACCGCTCCTGCACGTTTGATACCACCAGGTCTTTTTTGCGCATTTTTTCTAGCCTTTAAAAAAGTGCAACAATTTGTTTTTTTTGCGAGTTTTGTGCAACATTAGACCACATTTGCAATTGATAAAAAGCAATATGCTTGCCCTGTCATAAAAAAGCGAAGAAAATAATATTTCCGCACATCACTTAACCTCAAAATGCTTGGCACTGTGAAAGCACAATGGCAGACATCTTTACCTTGAGAAGCTCGGTTGTACATTATATATTTATGTATTATATTTCTTTCGAAGCGCCACATGAATAATCGCAAGAAACCATTTTTTACTTTCCCGTCATGATCTCCTGCGCGCCTATGTTCGTTGAGGAATGGCACCTCTCCAACCCTGTCGGATGACCGCGACTGACCTTCGAAGGAGTTTGATGAAGATGCGCGGAAGCAGGCATCGACAGCTTCTGAGGCGCTGGGTCTCTTTCCGAACACGCGGTGGCTTTTCCTCTATGTCTGCAGCAGCTAATGTGACATGGTTCGAGATAAACCCGAAAATCAGAAGTGCAAAATACTTTCAGCGTGCTTTCAGTTAGATCTACACGTTCCCGGGTCTTGCCGAGATTCTGAGTTATTAGATTTGTTAATTTTAAACTTACAAAAAAAAGTATCGCTTGTCAAAAACAAATATCGAAGTGCTAGAACTTTAGCGGAGTGGGAATGGAGAGGCTGGTGCAAAGGCAATACTGCTCTCTCATGTGGTTTAGTAGGCTGCATTCTTCTGTGGACAATGACGAAGCACACTGCTGATACATCATCCAAATGACAGTCTTCAGACACATTCTGAAGCATGTTTCTTCCGTAGAAATGTTTGAAATATCAGTGCATGAAACAAACATGCTTCGATTGTGCTCGAGCAGTGTCCGTGGAAATTCATTTTTTCATGCCTGCAGAGACCACCACGTCTTTTTGTATAATGAATGAGCGATGTCACTCTGGTTCCAGGGTAAATAAACCTTTCGCAACGTTGATATCTGAGAAATCCTTCAGGTGTATTGATCTGCACTTCTACGTACTTCCCCTTGACCTCCACTGAGCAAGTTGGTGGCGACCAGTTCCTCCGATGCAATAGTTTCATTACCACCTCTAGTATACAAACGGACTTTTCATTCTTAGCCCTTCAAGGATCTGTTTCTTTGTTTTTATTAGTAGGCCCTTTATACATGTTTGTGGGAAGTTCCAACTTACAGCCCGTAAATATACTGCTATAACTGCTCGGGGTCACGAGTAAGTTACTGTTGTCAAAGAATTAGCTACAGCTAGAGTCACAGGCTGGCGATATGCGAAACGCGGACGATAAGAAAATCATCCGTGTTTTCACGTCACCAGACTTCCGCCTGCTGTAAAAGTTTCCACGTGCTTCAAGTGATAAAATTGACTGATTTAGCAGTTTTCAATAACTCTCAGCAAGTGTATCTTTGGAACAACGGGTTTCAGTTTAACAAATTAAAAAGTTAACTTGTAAATGTTAGGTAGTAATTTCCCTAATTCGTTGGTTTTTTTGCCATATCTGACGTCCGTCGTAGCCCGAAAAGGGTTTCTTCTTTTATCAACCACCCTTGGAAGTATTCGCAGAAACATCCAGTATACCTTATGCATGTTTCACGTAGACAGTCAGTACCTGCCTTTTGAAGTTGTCGTTTGTCAACTTCCCTCTATTGATGTCGGCACATCCTGGCTTGTGGCGAGCAAAAGCTGAATTGGCGAGCTGACCTAAAAATGCAAGCACATAACTTCCGAAAAAAAAAAAAAAGGAACGTTTGTTGCGTGATTTAATTAAGGTTCGATGTATCCTTCGTCCCAAAAAGCGTTTGTAAAGTCCTGTAGCGTTGTTACTTGGGTAAAAAAAATATTCTGTTCAAAGTTAACTTTCAAAAAGTAACGCATTCGAGCTTAAAATTGCAAAATCAGGTTACCTGTTGCTACTCTGGTTTATGTGCGCTTCCCCTTAAACCGAGACAAATCAAATGGGCTCCTTTTTGCCTTACGATGAACGCAGCGGACGCCACGAGCCATCTTATCCATTCCAGCGCTATGAATGCATCACGTGACCACGAGCCGCGCGCATCCCAGGATCCCACTCGAAGGTTACCGCACACTCGCATGAAATTGGATTGGCTCCCATGGCTTGAGCGTCCTCTGTGATTCATTGTAGGGTGAAGCGGAGTACACAACCTTGAGCAACAGTCAAAGGGTAGCCGGTAGCGCCGCATTTTCTGGCAGAAACGGTATAGCTTCAGCAGATTAGGCGTTTCCGTAGAACGATACCATGTCGAAGCACATTTATTTACCGGGCGCCAGAAGCGGTGTCAGGCCTCCGAACACTATTTGCTAAAACTCTTTATAGTCCCTGACAGAATAAGAACGACAGGGCATCTCTTCCCGATGGTCGGCTTGCAGCACGCGCTCGTTGCCTTCCGCCGTGCTTTGGCAGCGCGTGCACGCTCGAGGCTCACGTGACGCCGAAGCGTTATCGAAGGCTGGACGCTGTCGCGGGGGGCGAGACAACCGAAGCTCCTGCCTGCCGTTCTCATTCTGTCAGTGACAATAGGTGGTATTCACTGGCGGCCATAGCAGAGTCCCTGGCTGCCCAGCGTGGGCCGACAGTGAGCTTCGATGGTGTTCTTGTAACGCGTATCCCTCAAAAAGAAGATTGCCGGTCTTAGCAGTTTATAATGCGCGCTTTTTCCGAGCACTCGCGATGAACGGCGCACTTAAATGTGGCGTCCCGTGAGGCATTCACATGTAGTCACCAGTACGAGCTGTACCTGAAGCCACTTGTCGTCTCCAATCAATCGCAGCTATTTCTTTCTGTGCGAAGGGGTTCTTGCGAAGTCGCTGGCAGCAGCCAAGGTCTTGAGGGAGCACGGGAGAAGCACCTCAAGAACGGGGTGACTTCCATCGAGGACTGGGTCTTTTTCCCCATGCCTTGCAGATAAACAAGGCCAAGCTCTAGGCACCTTTCTGGATTTTATTGACGAAGCTGGCTTATACTCCATCTCACGAATCTTTGCAGTAAAGACAAAGGCACAAGCGCGTGAGCGTGCAACTCGGCAGAATGTTTTTGTTTCTACAAAACTCTCGTTCATATGAAGCACTTGCCAAAGCCACACGCTTTTTTCCATGCCTTAGTCTGCATTGCAGATGTTTGCGAGATGGACTAGAAGTAGATATATACCCCCCCCCCCACCCCCCTCTTCCTCGTACCGCGAATCAAGGCCTCGATGCCATCGAGTCATTCCTTTCCCTCCAACCCCCTAAAGAGTTTTAAACACACTTTCTTCAACTATACTATGTACTACTCGCTGGCAGCACGCACTTAGCCACAAAGCAAAGATCTATGGCCGCCAGTGAGTACATTATATAGTACCAGGCTTTCAACCGCCAGATGCTATGTCTCGCAGAGCTGCTGCTAGACGTTCATTTCCATCGCTTCCATTGCAGCGGCGTCAACGACCGTCTCTGTCGTCGACTCTCACAAACCCGTTGTCTGTACCCGTTCGCCGTGCGACTGATCTGCCCGGGAGCGGCCCCGAATTCAACTCGAGCGCACTGACGATGTCTGAGACGTCGTAATGATCCTCCGCAATGCCACAGAGCAGAGTATCGTGACCGGAAAGGACGATGGTCTGCATGCTTTGGCGGAGGCTGCTGGAAGCAGGGGCAGGAAGGAGCACACACCGGCCAAGGCAGATATCGTGCGTGTGATGTCGCTAAGCGATTCCTGCCTAATGATCGTGGTGGGCGTTTTCTTGTGCACAGTTTCTCTGTGCGTGTTTTTTTCTTCTAGTTTAATGTTTTGGCCCTGCGTAGAACGAGAGGAGGAGCGAGTGACAACGGGATTTCTCTTGCTTCTGTAAACTATATCGCTTCGCGGGAGCGATGGAGCAGAACCGCTTGCATGTCAATATACTTACCCTACAGTAAAAGAATCGGAGTATTGGGACCTCGGCATAGCTAATGCCAATAGAATTAAGCGAAGAGGTAAGATAGTGGAAAGCACTGCGCGCTAAAGCATGGGTTAAAAAACTAGAAGTTTTAAATGGAGTAGTTGATTATCGTGTTATTCTCTGTAACTGCGCAAGGGCAGTTCACCTTGATGTCGGCGTTCGGTTGACATCCTAGACTTTGCAGTGACATATACGAGTAAAACGTAAGGGCGCGAGTGAGCTGGTGTAGATTCATATTTGCAGAATTACCCGACGACGAAAAAACGTTGTCACCGCAGTCCCGGGTAATTCTACAATTATATACGAGTAGCCTAGCTCTCATTAATAAATGAGAGAAGAAGGTTCATGGACTACAAGTGAAACCATAGGAATTGCCCAACTCCGAGACGAAGGCAGAAAAAACAAGGACCCGCGTAAACTTGTTGTTAATAATTTAGGTGGTTCACATTGTAATACAGGTACAATGTTAGGGTTTTTTATGTAAATAGGGCGAGTGAATACTACCAACTATGAACGATAAGCTCCTCCGCCACATATTCATAAGCCACACGAAAAGCCCGTCCACGGATGAAGCCGCATCCACTTTGCCGTCGTCGACGATTATATAATCCCTCATCACAGCGGCATTCCACGAAAGAAAGAGTTGACGTAACTCAAGACGCTCAAAACGAATCACGGGAAAGCCCGCCAACGCTTATTCAATTCCCCGGACAACCCCTATCACGTTTGCCAGTCGTCACCGCTATTCCCGTACGACGGGACACAAAACACCGCGCAAGAGCGCGCGCGTGCCGCGTCGGCGGCAACGGTGTCAGCGTCAGCGAACACGGAAGGTCAACACACGTCCAGGGAGAGGTCATCCACCCTCGGCGTCGACTCCACGAGGTCTCATGACGTAATCGACTCATCCCGAAGAGTAACCGCATCAGACGGAAACCGAAATGCACCCATGACGACTTCCAACAGGTTCATCCGTGTACCCTGCGTAGCCAAACTGTGTTTTAGCTATAGGTGTCCGTCTGTCTGTCGTCTCTCCTGCAGTAAGGCCCCAACGGGTAGCGGGAAGCCAAACTTTTGTCCTTTTTTCTTTTCACTTTTTTCGAACAGCGGGGTTTCTTCGATCCGGTGCCTTCGCTGTTTCGGGACGCTGGGGCGGTGTCTATTCTTCGGGGATGACATAACGGTTGCCTCTGCGCGAAGCGAAGGTCCGAGGAAGGGAGACGACCGCGGACGTGAATGCGAGGCGTCTTTGTTGTTCACTTCGTCTGATGGGTCACGCACGATGACTGTTTTTGCGCACCGGGGGATATTTCGTGTGCCGACTTGATCGCGTGAGTCAGATTTTCATAGGGGATTCTTTTTCGAAAGGAATGAAAATTAAGAGCCGTGAAGATTCAGGTGCTGTTCGATTGGTTCATTGCCACCTTATTCATTGAGGTTAGCGCTTCGTTTATTCCAGAAACTTAGCCAACTGCTGCTCACGATATAAGCTTAGAAATGGGGGGGCGTGGCTTGTACTCATTGCGACGTTTGCACTCAATCGCGTATGCCTACCAGCGCCGTACACGCTTAAGAAACATTTGTGTTTAATCTCGGAGCAATGACCCGGGTAAAATCTTGAGCAGTTTTTCAATCAGGCATAACACTTTTATAAATTTATTTGTCTGGAATGCAGCAGCAACGCATGAGCAAGACATTGGCAGCATCAACATCTGGGTTTTACTTAACTCTTTAATTCTTAATCAATTTCTCGGTTAATGAATACTTTCTAGTTATGCTGAGATGATGAACTAAGCTCGACCTATTTTTTGGTTCGTCTGTAGGCGCCTACGGATATGTTCACTGCACTGCATCTGTGGCTAAATAAAGGCAGGGGCCACTTGGTCAACAGAAACGTTACCTGGGACGACGTGAATTTAGATCCCGATCGAACATAGCAGGTATGAAAGTGCTGGGCACCGGATAAAAACAAGAATTCCCCGAAGAGAGAACGTGCAGTTTGAGAATCGGTAAATGACACTGCTCATGTTTTTGTTTCGTGAATGTGTTGCATGCTGCGAGGGTTTCTGTCTCACTTCACGCAGAGTACAAATAATTGATGGTTGGCTTATGGCCGAGGTCGTTGCAACTTTGAAACGGAGAGACGTACCAGTTCCCAGAACTCTTGGAGAGAAACGAACGCGTTGAAGTATATTACCGCTTGTATTTTTCAATGCATGAAATGAATCGCGTGAAAGTCAGTGCCAAACGCGCTTAAACTCATAGACAGTTCCAGGCAAACCAGATTGCAGTACTCGCTTCCTTCCAAGTCAGCGAACTCTTGAACCCAGGAAGGGGCGTTAATTCAAGACGTGTCTTCGTCATTGAACTCTTTGAACCAAACCACAACCCGTGACTGATGGCCGACGCAAATGAAGAAAGAGCTCGAGCGGGAACGTGGACGTAAACTTGTTCGATCTTATCATTTGGAAAAACGCCAAACGTTGGGGAAAAAAAAGCATCATTAACAACACGGTTTACATCACACTATATGTAGAGTTTCTTTATACTTCTTTATGTCTGTTTCACTTTACGATGAACTGTATGATGTTACGAATCAGTCCAGCGCAGTGAAAATATCACGTGACAACGCGCTCCGCACGTCCCTGTGTTCGTAATGGTTGGAGGAGTAAGACTGCGGTGCCTGCAACGTGTCTCCCACTGCGTTTACCACGTTCCGAAAAAAGATGTCCCACAATTTCCGCCTTATGACGTCGCATGGGTGTCACGCGGTCGCCGGTCGCGATCCTGACGGTGTCACAGCGGCGGTGGTGGCTGTGGCAGGTGCCTTCTCCGCTGCACTTGGCACTCTAGTTTGACATACCACGAAGGCTCCAGTTGCCAGCAGTTGGGACGCTACAAAAAGACTCGCGTTTGCTCGGGCTTTTATTTTTATTTTTTAAGCTTTTACGGTAAATTGCGACATGCGACAACATGACACTCCAACTTTTGTGACGTCACTTGTTGTTACTTCAGGACCACTTTCGTGTATGGGCGGAATAGGGCGCTGGGGACGCAATCCAGACGTTGTAAGAAAATTGCTTTTTTTTTTTTTTTTCGGGAGTGAAGCTTGTCTTGAAGTCTTGACATTCTAACAGACTGGAGCCACTAGAGAGCATCAGCACTCCAGTGCCGGATTGTCTTGTGGGTTCCGCCATTTTGTTGCGTAGTATAGTGCCGGCACACTTGATGATAGTTACAATTCGAAAAAAAATATGCGGCTTCCTGGACTTTACGGTACAGTGTCAGGAAACCTAAACGATATCGTTTTGCTCTGTCGCAAACTGTTTGAGCAGTTCTGGAGAACGGGAAAGCGTTGTGTGACGCTTGCAATTACACTTGACATAACTGACCACGAATTGTTTAACAAAAAGTCCAAGTGTGGTTGTTCTGAAGCTCCTTAAGTGGCTCTATATAAAAAAGTGAAAGCCGTTTACAACTCCCTGTAACACCGAATTAGAGCGCAGTTCTTGAGGAGGAGGAGGGAAGGGTACTGGGGGGGGGGGGAGGGAGGGATTACGTGACCTCGGGGAGGGGGTGTCACGTGACTTCGAAAGGAGGTCATCGGGGGTCACGTGACTTGGGAGGGACCCGTGACCCCCCCTCCCCGGGATCACCGAAAGCACCCGAGGTCCTCCCGAAGGAACCCGAGGTGCGCCCAAGGTCCTCCCGAAGAAACTCGAGGTCCTCCCGAGGTCCTAGGGGGGGGGGGGGGGGGGGGGGGGGGAGAGGGGGAGCTAGCAGTTACGCCGACCCCGACAACGACGGCGACGCCGCTCAAGCCGGAAACGGGCACCTAAGGGGTGCGCTCTAAAACCCGAGCCTCTACACGTTTGATTTTTTAAAAAGGCCTCTGGTCGACGCCATCCGCCGCTGGTATGTGTCAAGTCTTGACAAGTGGTGCCCACGTTTGTCATACTGGTGCCCCAACAAAAGTTGTCGTCCATAGCGGTCGCACCTAAAGCCCAGACCTAAAGCTGTCTTTGTCTCCCCTGCACTCGTCGAACGCGTTCGAAAGCGCGAGCCAAACGCCGGACGCCCACGTTCTGCGTTCTGACGCGTTTGACGAGTGCAGTGCAGACGAAGGCAGCTATAACTTTAGGTCTACCCACTAGTCGCTTCAATCAGAGCTCGGCGTTCTGACGTCCCCGCGCGTTCTCGTCTCCTCTCTCAGTTTCTCTGCGCATAGCTTTCGAAGCGTAGCTGCGCGCCAACGCACACCTTTTTAATGATCGCCTCCTGCGCGCTGCCATTTCCGTCTGCTAGTGTGTAAAAGGCGTTTGGAGCATGGGCATTAGTTTTCCGCTGCCAAGTATCAGATGCCTCGCATCCATGCGTCCAGAGCCCAGTGACTCGGCATTTTTAGAGCCTCGGTGACAAGTGCTCGAAAGGTATATGGACCAACTCAACTCTGACGTCACGCAACCATGGTGGCGCTGCTGTCGGCACTGCGCGTGCGCAGATGCTTCGCCTCGGGCGAATCTGGTTTCTGCGCCCGCGCTGTACCTACAGCCGGCGTAGGCAAACGCGGGCTTTTTTGTAAACAGCGTGTTGGTCTATATGCCAAGGGCCCTCCTCAAGCACGAAGTCGGGGCCTAAATTAAAAAAAGCGCGCTGATTGGATGGACTGCGGCGGTGACGCCGCGATTGTGTCGCCAAACGCCACAAACTTTAGGCTTCATTTGTCCCGACCCGCATGGCAGGTACTCACCGGAGGGTGACGACTTTGGCCTTAGGTTGTCTCCGGATGGCCGTGGGCGTCGTGGGACCCGGAGACCGACGACAGAGGAACCTGGTTTTGATGCGGCGCATGGCATCCCCGGGGGCGCGGCTGGCCCCGCCTCAGGCAGCAGCGGCACGGTCCGGCCTGTGAGAGAAATGTGCAACAGCCTCGTAACTATAGGTTCTTGTGTTATCGGTAATTACCGATAGACCCCGAAAAATAATTCCCAAGCCCGTTTTACAACGATAGCTGTTATATGGGCTCTTCACACCACTGTAAATGACGCCCGTTGTCGTTGTAGTTGCAGAAGTAGTTGTAGTTGTTGATGTTGTAATAGTGCGTACTACGGCGTCCGTCCCGATATTGCGACTGCTTGAAATAAGATCGCCTGCCGCTGTCGGGATTCAAACTTGGGTCCGTTGCATGTGAAGCGGCCGCGTTAACACAAAGCTCGCCACAGAATCATCATCATCATCATTTATTATTAGTATTGGTAGTAGTAGCAGTATTATTTGTAGTAGTGATCAATCAGTCAATCAATATTATTTGATGTCCAGGAACAACCGTTCGGTCTTGGTCCCGGCACACCGGACGTTCAAACACTTAAAAAACATGGAGTACACTCACATTACAAAATAAAACATAAAAATACATAACTAGACAAAAACACATAAACATCAGAATCAGCGACGCACAAATTTACAAGGTAAATATTCATGTTGGAAGTTCATACGTTGGTGCGCCGTAATGATGCATATAGTCCGGGGGGTATATCACGCAAAGAGAAGAAAAAAGAAAGTGTAAACTGACAAAGTTTCTTGCAAATATTAGTGCCCATGTAGCCCTCATACCATTAATCATTTTTGTAATCAAATTGTAATCATTAATATAATTATAGCAAATGTTGTAAGGGCTACATGGCCACTAATATTGATAGCAAAAATGTCGGTTGCATGAGCTTCAAGAGTAAAACAACGTGTCTACGAAACCACAAGGAATAATAAAATTTGT
The DNA here is from genome assembly GCF_016920785.2 of Ixodes scapularis. Lineage (NCBI taxonomy): Eukaryota > Metazoa > Arthropoda > Arachnida > Ixodida > Ixodidae > Ixodes > Ixodes scapularis. Next base: position 93,136,311 of record NW_024609880.1, read on the forward strand.
GCGCGATTCACTAACTTGTGAGTACCTTTCAGCCCTGCCTTAATTGAAATAGGTTTTTGATTGAGTGGTCGAAATTCTCTCGGCTGGAGTCGAATATGTCCAGGTTTTCAGCGTAACCATTGTGACAATCCAATAACCTGTGAATTTGACACAAATGACTAAATTCTCTAGATGTATAAAAAGGTTAATTGAGTCTTGTAGGTACTCTATTAATCCTAATATTCCCTTCAGATAAGAGACTTGGGGTGTCAATTAGGCTGTAAAAGGTTTTAAACCAAAACACCAAATCCGTTTTTTCTCTACGTCGATGTAGGTCAGGTAATCCAACACGTTCCAAAAGGGCTTCATAATCCAAAGTTTGCTCATCTCTACCCCAATAGCTATATTTCAAAAATGAGATGAATTTGATGAATTTGTGCTGCACCCGTTCAATTCTCAGTGAATTGGTCTTACAGATTCGGTTACATACCACCGACGCATAGCCTAGCTGCAAGCTCGAATTCGAATTTTTCAGTTCGAATTCGAACTTCGAACTTCGAAAAAAGTTCGAATTTCACGGTAAATTTCAATGTCATCGGCGTACTGGAGGAATAATGATTGTGAGATAACGAAAGGGATATAATTGACAAATATAATAGTAATAATAATAATAATAATAATAATAATAATAATGATATATGTTCATTGTAGGAACACATAAAACAAGGTAAAGGCACGGGTTCATCAAAACCATCTAGGGCTTGTATGAGGAACACCACCTTGATGAGAATGCTGCTCGGGAAGTGAAACAGAAAATCACAAATGCTAACAAAATTTGTTTCCAGAAGTTAGCCTCAATGGACGCCTTGTTTGTGAATGGGGCCAGCTGAACATGAAAAACATAAAGAGAAAAAATCATGGACGTCTTGTGCCTCAGCTGTAGATTAGAAATTTTACCAGTGCAGTAAAATCGCTAGCCTGGGGTCTTTAGCGTTCATCACGCAGTAGTGATTCCCAACCGCACGCCGGTAGGATGCTCATCCAATCGAAAAGAGAAGGGGTGGGGATTGAACGCAGGATTCCTGGGTTCTGCAGCGCGAGCTTTCGCTCCACGTGCTTCGAACTCGTGTGTGCTATACTTCATCTCACCTTAGCATGGGCTAACTGCGAAGAATGTGCAAGCGAGAGCGGCTAGCTTCGACTGCTTTGACTGGGAGCCATAACCTCCTCAATACTCACAAAGCCTGGCAGTTCGACGACGGAGCCATAGAGTGCGCGGTCGCAGATTCGGAGCGCGAGGATCTGGTAGCACAGAGCATTAAAAAGCCATTTCTTGGGGAATGGCTTTTTGCAGTGGCGAGGACCCGAAACACACTTTCAGGTCCTCGCGTCTCGCCGCAGCGTCTCGCGGCAGCGCCGAGACGCTGCATTTCGGCGTCTCGCCGCAGCGGGGCGCTAGTTACGTGGCTCTCCTCTCATCCGTTGTCCGCCGCTTCACTGTTTCCATTTCGGCGGCCGCTTCTCATGGCGATCTGCTAGGCTTTGTCAGTATATAGGAGGCTATGCTCCTGGAGCGCTCGCAGCACTAGCGCTCGTGCAGCCGCCGAAGCTTCATCCAAAGCAACTAGCTCGCGCTTTTAGCATGCGCGGCTACAATAGTCCATGCTAAGGTGAGACGAAGTATAGCCCTCTCGGCCACCGATCCCTTTTACATCATTGGCAATCTGCCATAATATACGGTTTTTGCGGAACAAACGTGACTATAAGTCTAGAGTAGTACCTGCTAGATGGCTACAGTTGCTGTGACATCGCATTAAAAAATTATTCGTCATTCTTAATTAATTCCAAATTTAATCGGTGTTAATTGTCTAAATTAAAAGCTTTGACTAAGTGGCCCGAGCCGCCGCCCGATTAAAAGTGTTCAGTCGTATCCATCCATCCGATACCACCTAAAAGAAGGGCCCGCGTGACACGTGTTACGTCACCGTTAGTGGATCTCCGAGCAGCACCGAGCGGCAAACGTGCTCAAACTCGGCGAGAGTATACGGCGCAAAGCAGCAGACGCGGGTTTCTTGACGTCGACGCGTGCTAGCGTCGCGCTTGTTGTGAGATGCTGAAAGACGAGCAGGCGGTGACGCTGACGCGTCTCGCCGAATCGGTCGAAGATATATAGGGTGTCCCAAGTCACCATGCTCCATGTAAAATGGACCGTAAAAATTGATGCCTGTCCGTAACAATTTAAACTTTTTATCAAAGGTGTATTTCACAGGTCGGTTTTTTCATGAAAACTTACAAAGCGTACCTCCCTTTCTGTAAAAGAACAAACTTGCCAGGGTCAACGGAAGACGGCGACGCAGGGCGACTTCCGATGCGGGGCGTGTTTGGTGCTCGTATTGATAGATGGCGCTACCTCCTTATCGAGAGTGCTCGTGACCACCGTGGTTAATTAAAATGAACATAATCTTTTTGTAATGTACCTTTGGCTAAAAAATAAATTATTATATATCTAGATATACCATATATCTCAGAAAAAATGTTTTCTTAAATATATGTTTAATCCAAAACAGAAATTGTTTTCCAACTCAACACGACCGCCATCGTGGATCTGCATGACCTGACATCTTGACCTTACGTCCCAGCTCTCTCCCTTTCTCTCTCTCTCTTTCTTTGTTTGAACAGAAACACGTGGACAATTTTTAAGTTCTCTCTCGCCTCGCCCGCGGCTATGCTTAAGGTTCTACAGTTCAAAGTTGCCAGCAAAATTAAAAAAAAAATAAAAATTCATGTCAAAATATAAAAGTATGGGCGATACCATCCGTTTGTTATTTTTTGCCCTAATTTGGTAAGATTAATACAGGCGCGCAAATGTGCAGCACCACTGCAGTGTTCTGGTACGACGCCATCTTGAGCCATTCCAAAGTCCTTTTGCATCTCAAAAAACAAAACTGAATGTATTGGTGGAAAAGACATTCGTCAAAGTAATAGCACATACCTACGGATATACTTACCTAGTTTTTAACCATAGGCCACGAAAAGTACTGATAATTACTGAATCGTAGTTACTAATACTGAACCCTGCCCATTGCTTGTAACAAAAAGTAATCTATGAAATTATAAAGTAGCCGTGGTGGAACCTCAATAGGAGCAAGCGTTCAGCAAGTAATTGCACCCCCTCCCTCCCCCCCCCCCCCCCCCCCGAAAACGGCAACAAATAAATACATTTCATGAAAAATAAGGCTAGAAAATAGGATATATGACGGCTCCTGCTGATACTAAGAAGGTCTCGTTGTATTGACGGTTGCCCATTCTGCTTCAGTTCATCACAGGAGTAATAAGAAATCCTTCTAAAGTGTTTCCAAGACCAGAGGCCTCCATAAGACCATTATACTCCGTCTCACCTTAGCATGGACTATTGTTAGCCGCGCATGCTAAAAGCGCGAGCTATTTGCTTTGGATGAATCCTCGGCGGCTGCACGAGCGCTCATGCAGCGAGTGCTCCAGTCAAGGTAGACAAGGCTACCCGCTCGCGCTCGCACAACCTTCGCAGTTAGTCCATGCTAAGGTGAGACGAAGTATAGGAGTCAGTGAACCGCGCGAAGCTTTGCCCTTCGTTCCAGCGGAGTGCCTAGAACGTAAGTAATTCTATTTTAAACGAGCCGGCTTATATGGTCTATATACGTGTTACACTACTTGCCTGCTCAAGGATCCCTAAAATAAGGCCTATTCGCAGCTCAACGTGGCCGTCATTAGGCGATTGGATTCTTTCATTCAAGGTCTGAGACGAAACCTTAATCTTTATCCGGCGCCACCGACGAGGCCTAGTAATAGTGATGAGTGGTACCACTGTTATTTTAGGTAACAAATAATAATATATCTGTCGGTAACACTTGCAAAACGCTGTGAACACCTCTCCCTGACAAATAAAAATTGTCAAAACCTGCTTTCCTTATTCTTGTTGCCATCACATTTGCTGGTTGTTCTACCGTTACGCAGGCGGCTTGCACACTCCATCATTCTCTTTCAGCCATTTTTTCTAGTTTTGCACGGAGAGCCGTGTGTCGGTCGCATGCATTGACCCCTTGCCATCTCCATACGACGGTATCGAGAAAAAAAAAAGAAAAGATGAATCGCTTCGCTCCCGACGCACCATGTCGCGTTCGTAACTCATTAGACCGGTGTCATTTACCGGCGATATATATACGTAACGGAGGCCGCTGGAGCTCGCGTACAGCTCCGTCGTGTCTTACGATACCCCAGGGTCAGTTCTATGGTCCTGTCAGAAGCGATGTCGTCATCGTGACGTTCTCTCGCGTTCCTGGCTGCTACACTATGCGGAGAGCAAGTCCTGTGCTTTCTGCGCAGCAGTTGCGGTGACGTCAAAACGACACCGAACCCTGATTGGCTATGATTGAAGGTGTGGTATTCCCCTCATTGGGGGGGTACCACTTAGAAATACAGAAGGTTCCTTGGGTCCGGATAAAGACGTGTTTATTTGACTTAAATGCCGCACGCTTGCCCGAAGGCCAACAATGTTGGAGATGACGGCGCTGCCTCTTTTGACAGGATCACCGGTCGGAGTCAGCGCTGCCGCTATTGACAGTATCACGGAGGGGGAGGATCAGATAAGGATATGAAGGCTCCGTCGAGCAGAGCCTCCCCCAGCGAGAGTCACGCCCGTTGGATTAGGGCCGTCTTATATAGCCTGCGGATCATGAATGGACGCGCCCGGGGTGGGTCGGATGTAGGTGGCTCCCCGGAGGGGCGGACGCGTCCAAGTCATGATCCCGAGGGGTGTGCCTTAGGCAAATCACCCGAGAAGGACGAGGAAAAGCCGTCCACCAGGGAATACGGCTTCGCCCTCGCATCCGGGACGCGCCCCCACGTGGCGACGTCCCACGGCCTGCCTGAGCTAGGCCTAGATAGGAATGCGGGGAACCGTGGTTCCCACAAAGGATAGTGGGTAGACCTCAAAGCAAGCTTCCTTGAGGTCTACCCACTATCCTTTAATCAGAGCCAATCAGAGCTCGGTGTTGTGACGTCACCACAACCACCCGCAAAAGAAGCAGACGAACTTGCGCTCCGCATACTTTTCTCCTGGTCGTCGGCAGCGGCCGCTACAAGCCATCACGGATCACGTGTTGCGGCGCCCCTCATGTAGGTCACGTGGCACTGACATGGCATTGGGTTGGCTTCGATTGGCTGTATAGCGTCCTCCGCGGTCGCGTCGTATAAGATGAAACGGTGGTATACAACGTCACGGTTCCTCTTGTCCTCTCGAATGTCACTGACTCCTGAAAAGATGGCGCAAAGCTCCCCGTATGGTCGCCATTTCGGTTAATGGAATGAAAAGCAGAAGAAACAGAAAAAACAGACAGGTCTCAAACTCAGCTACACGTTTATTTCAAAAACTTCCTCTTATATAGTTCGTTTTCGTCGTCAACAACCAATCACATACGACTTGTCTCGACTTGTCCTTCGCACCGTGACTTTACAGGTTCCACTATATCACAAAAGAAGCGGACACTCCCAACGTTTCCAAGTGAAAAGGTTCTAGCAGAAGATATGCCTCACAAAGCCCCAAGCAACTCTTTTGTGTCCTCACAAGAAGCAGACGAACAACCGTTGTTAACGAGAATGGGACGTGGCAGAAGGTGGTCTCATGCTTCTTACAGCGGGGTTCTCGTTAACAACGTACCGTTGTTAACGAGAATGGGACGTGGCAGAAGGTGGTCTCATGCTTCTTACAGCGGGGTTTGAAGTTAGCTAATTTGGAGAAGTCAATTGCCTTAAAGAACTCTAGTGAGTTGATTGAAGTAATGGAAAAGTTTCACGGAAGGAAGTGCGCGGTATTCTCCATGGACATCAAGGACCTATATTACTCTTTAGAGAAAAGCAGACTAATGAATAGAGTGAGGATCGCCTTGGAAGGGAACCTTATTAAGTTTCAATCAGGAACAGGAATAGCGGTGGATAGTTTTCTTTCGGTGCTAGACCTTTATTTACAGTCAACGGTATTGGAATACGAAGGTCGCAATTTTGTGCAAAAAGAGGGAGTTTGTATAGGTTCGTCTGTAGCGCCTTTGTTAGCGGAAATTTACTTAAACACGGTGGACCAGCAAGTGTATGACAAGGTAGAGGAGTTGTCTCCAAAGTGTTTTGTGAAAAGATTTGTGGATGATATCTTAGTTTGCTCTGTTCAGGAAGGATTAGACCAAGTTTTAGAACAAGTAGTAAGGTCAGCGGCGCCAGAGTTGAGATTTACGTTAGAGAGGCCAAGGGGCGAGGTCCTGCAATTTCTCGACCTGCGTTTGCATTCGGAACGAGGTCTTTGTTGGGAGTATGGGAAGGAAAACCCAAAACCGGTTCTGTCAAAGAATAGCTGTCACTCGAAAAATGTAAAAGCCGGGGTAGTCAGATCTTTGATTAGTAATGCTTTGGTGAGATCATGCATGCATTTCGGACCGGAGGCACTAAAAAACCAGTGGGAAAGACTGGTAATGGCAGGATATGGGGAAGAGTACATCAAAAGGCAGATTGCCCTACAGTGCAGGGAGAAAAAGGGGAAGACGCAAGAAATCAGGAATAGGTACGCTGTGGTTCCGTATTTTCACGAGGTGTCCCACAATCTTAGAGCATGTGCAAAAAAATATGGCGTGGATGTCGTATTCAGCACGGATTTTAGGTTAGATAGATTGACACCTCTTGAAACGGCTCAGAGGGGCTGTCAGAAGGCGCATAGGGAAAAGTCGGTGCCGTGTAGCGTAGGCGTGGTGTATGAGGTTCCTTTGGCGTGTGGTTTTAAGTATGTAGGCCAAACTTCTCGGTGTTTAAACGATCGTTTAACAGAACACAAAAGGAATGTTAAAAATAATGCAGCAAATTCGGAGTTGGCTAAGCATCTGGAGGAGTGTAGAAACTGCACAACGGATTGGTCTGGAACGGATGTAGTTGTTAAGGAAAGGAACGATGTTAAAAGGGTGGTAAGAGAAACAATTAGGATTAGATCGTTGGGAAATTGCATTAGTCAACCTTCCATGCAAATAGGGAACCGCTGCAAGCAATTTTTACAATTTTAAGTGCTTTTTTTTTTTTTTTTTAGTTAGTCATTCTGAAAGGCTTTGTTGGTGTGTATTGTCTGTGGTGTGTACCGGTGTGTATTGTCTGTTTTCTACAATTTTGGAGCTGACCAGTTTTGAGTGGGATGTTGTTGTTGGCTGTTGTCCTGTTTATTGTGAGGACACAAGAGAGTTGCTTGGGGCTTTGTGAGGCATATCTTCTGCTAGAACCTTTTCACTTGGAAACGTTGGGAGTGTCCGCTTCTTTTGTGATATAGTGGAACCTGTAAAGTCACGGTGCGAGGGACAAGTCGAGACAAGTCGTATGTGATTGGTTGTTGACGACGAAAACGAACTATATAAGAGGAAGTTTTTGAAATAAACGTGTAGCTGAGTTTGAGACCTGTCTGTTTTTTCTGTTTCTTCTGCTCTTCAAAAAAAAACCCCAGTCTCAGGGTAAACGACGAAATGGTTGACTTCCACCAGCTAGCCTGTACTTTGACTCTTTTCTCGTTAATGGAATGAACTGTTTGTCCTTGACCTCTTTATTCTTGATGAGTCGATCGAAATTCCTGGTGACAGGTAGCTTGAATGAGACATTTCTCGAATACTGAGATTTTATTATCCCCACGTCGTCCAAGCAAGCGCACATATCTTCGCGCCGCTAACAAATGCGGAGTTGGTGCTTGGCGGTATAAAAAATAAACATCCTGTCCTGAAATACGCAAAAACATTGATGCCATTGCAAGAGATCCGTGGAGATAAGCATGATTAATAAGATGATTTCATGCACAGTGCCAATGACGCGTATGTTGACGAGAAACGCTTTCAGTACAATGATGCCCCATAGAGACCTTGGCGCGACTGGATCACAAGGATAATTTCGAAGCTTCGAAGATTTGAATGGACCTAAATGGCGACTGGGGGCCATGCCAAGTGAGACAGGTCCGTTTCTTCCGCCTCTGTATACCCGTGCTTTTTTTTGTTACCCTGCTTTCCGATGAGTGTTATTGTTTTTCAGTGCTTACTGTCAATAACTTTTCTATAGACCCTTTTCTTTGCAAACGCCACTAGGTGGTGCTCTAGTTTTCGACGTCCTAGCGAACTTCCGGTTCATAAAAAAAAAACGAACAAATCCCTTCTTAATACCGATGAAGCATTTTACCACCATTTTCCCACGGGAACAAAAAAGAAAGAAGTGCAAGATCTGTTCTTTTTTTCTTCTTTTTTTCGAATATTATTGTAACTTGTCTCCTCTAATGGTGAATTCCGCTCGTAGATACCGAGCGCTCCAAAAGCGCCTTTTTTTGGAGCGAGCATCTTCCGCTAACAGGCATACCTCGGCAAACCTCACTCATGAGGGCCCTCACTCTCCCTCACTCACCCTCATTTTCGCAGGTGAGGTGAGGGTGAGTGATTTTCTGAACCAGGAAAATTCATGAGTGTGAGGCTGAGTGAGGGCTGTGAGGGCGGTGAGCGCGTGAGGGGCGCGAGGGGTGTAAGGGCCCTGAGTGCGCGAGGGGCGCGAGGGCCATGAGTGCGTGGGGGTATGAAGGCAGTGAGGGCGGTGAGTGCGTGAGGGGTGTGAGAGCCATGAGTACGTGAGGGCGGTGAGTGTGTGAGTGTTATGAGTGCGTGAGGGGTGTGAGGGCCGTGAGGGTGGTGAGTGCGTGAGAGGTGTGAGGGCTGAGTGCGTGAGGGGCATGAGGGCGGTGAGTGCGTGAGGTCCCCTTCAGACGGAGCAACTTTCTCAGCAATTTTGGTGTTGCAGGCGCGTTGTTCTCTAGCTTTCCCTAGATCGACACGAATTGCTGAGATTGGGTCCGGCTCGAAACAAGCGAGCAACTCGGAGCAATTCGAAGACGTTTGAAGCGGCTGCATCCAATCAGGGACGCGATATTTTCACATGATACCTCGTGCCGGTGGTGATGACAACGAAAGACTTGGTTCTAATATGAAATTGATCGTTTTTGGAAATCAACTGTTTCAGAAAGAGACATTAGTATTCTTAACGAGATTTAAATGCATAAAACACGTTTATATCACGTAATTGTGTGTCTAAATAGTGCAAGAAAAATAGAATTGCATGATGATGATGGCAACTTGCAGCAATCGGTTGCTGCGTTTGAACGCGGGCGGCCCGTGCTGCTGGTGTTGCGACGTCAAGTTTCTGGGCGAAATTGCCCGATCTGAAGCGGGCCTGAGTGGCTTGAGGGCCATGAGTTCGTGAGGGGCGTGAAAGGTATGAGTAAGTGAGGGCCGTGAGGGCGGTGAGTGGGTGAGGGGCATGAGGGCTATGAGTGCGTAAGGGCCGTGAGGGCAGTGAGGGGCGTGAGGGTCATGCGTGAGTGAGGGGCGTGAGCGGCGTGAGGGCTATGAGTGAGTGAGGGGCTTGAGGGGTATGAGTGCGTGAGGGCGGTGAGGGGCGTGAGGGCCATGAGCGAGTGAGGGGCGTGAGGGTGGTGAGTGGTGTGAGGGCCATGAGTGCGTGAGGGGCGTGAGGGGTATGAGTGAGTGAGGGCCGTGAAGGCGGTGAGGGCCATGAGGGCGGTGAGGGCCATGAGTGCGTGAGGGCCGTGAGGGCGGTGAGTGCGTGAGGGGCGTGAGGGCCATCAGTACGTGAGGGACGTGAGGTTCAGTGAGGGTAAGTGAAGGGCTAACGGTGAGTGTGACTGTGAAGATGAGGGTGAGTGAGCAGCTGAAGGTGAGTGTAGTTGTGAGGGTGAGGGTGAGTGAGAGGCTTAGGTGAGTATGACTGTGACGGTGAGGGTGAATGAGGGCGACCTAAAATGCCGACCTCTGCTGGCAGGTACGGCTCAACTTGGTCATCTTTCATTCGTAGATTTGTGACAGTGCCCGCCCCGTGGAGCGCCTTCAACCCAACCGAACTTGATCCTACTCGTCCGTCGCTTTTAGCGCTTTTAACCCCGAAACAAATTTGATCCATGGGACTTTAGGGAGCTTGGCGGAAGTTCACAGAAGTGCGCCACGTCATTTCCTTTAACTTGGCGTTGCGCATGCGCGGCGAGGTCGCCAGCACTGTGGTCGCCGGACATCTGTTCGAATGCGTCGGTTATTTATGCGGGATTGTGACGGCTCGAACGCTTTACTTGATGTAGATCAGGGATGCAAAGCCGGGACTAGGGCGTGGCAGATCATAAGCGCTTACAGCTGTGATCTTGAAAAGAAGAACGACAAAAATAACGACAAAAAATCCGAAGGAGGCGGACGCAAGGTTAGGCCTGTTCCTTTCGCCACCACTGATTGTTTACCTTTTTACACTGCATACCGTCGGCGTTTTCTCGTGCAATAAAGCAAGAACAGATTAGGCAACGACCGTGCAAGTCATGGTTTGTTACCTCTTTGTGTTCATTCAAGTCTTGCCAGCAATCTGAACTCCACCGATGGCGATCGCTGTGCGTGCCCCGCCGCTCCGAGGCGGCCGAAAGATATGTGACGGTTGCGAACGCGGACGTCTTCCTCGCTATTTGTGACACGGGCTCCACGGTACGGACATTTCCGCCGGCCCTGTATCGCGTGTTATTTTGGCAGCTAACCAGTGACGGTTGTGACTGGTCGTCGAAAAGGTCAGTCGACTGAGGGGTTGGTCGGCTTGTTGAATTCGAGCAGCGGACATTTTGAACGACCGACCGTCTCGGGCGGGTCGGCGGAGCGCTCCAAAAATGCGAGTTCATCTTCCGTTTGTCGATTTGGAACGGGTCCCACGGAGCAGAATTTTGCCTCCCTCGCGGAGTTTAGAAAGCGCTCTAGATCTGCCAGTGGAATTTCCAATAAGACGTTAAATCATACGGCCGAAGGCCCTCGCCAAATCTCCAACTTTGTTGTCCTTAAGGACAAAAAAGTTGTAGCATTTATGCTTTCTCGCAGTGGTGACATAAGCGAGCTCGACAGGCTTGCAAAGACGGATCGACCGGAAGTCGCTTGGAACGGAAGCAGTGGTTCATGTTTGTAAACACTAAAAGGGTCTATACAGATCAGTTAATGACATGCGAGCTTTGGTCGTCTGTATGTTAGTATCTGTTTGTGTCCGGCTAGCAGGCAGGGAAGGCACTGGTGCTATTTTCCCAGGATCACTGACTTTATTCCTGCCATTTCCCGTAGCGTCGCTCCGCTTTTTGACATTTATCCAGTTTCAAGTCAGGGTCAACAGGTCACAGTGTAGCGAGCCGCGTCCCCTTGACCAGTTCCTCCGCACCGGCGATCCGCGCGGTGTGTAGGCGAACGGCTTTTTGCGAACCAGTTTTCACTTCGCTTGGCACGTTGTGCGAGCAAGGTTTTACAGCAGATCGGGATGTTTGATATTTATTTGCTGCATAACACGTCCTCGATCATTGAGTAACTCTCTGCTTAGGCGTACATTCGTCTCTGTTTTACGCGCGCCCAGCGCGTATTCAGGTTTCTCTCGAAACCCACCGAAGTCAATTTGCTTTAAATACTTTCCTTTTGTCTTGTGTTTGCTTGAATTGAGAAGGAAGTTTAAATGAATAGCAGTACTGTCTGAATTTGCAACGTTCACTGCCTATACACCTTTACAAAAAACGTTCCTAGGCCGCCGCCATGTTGCTGAAGCTGATACGGCTGGTGCGACTCTCGCGCCCCCTATCAGCTAGAAATTGTCTGCCACTCTGCCACTCTTTTGAACTGTGGAAACCCGCTCAGCACGATACTCTACCTATGTTTTGCGGTTTTGCATTCTACGTTTTCGGGCCCATCTTGAAACTTTCCACTTTATTTTTCTGATGCATGCTGCAGACCCTTTCTGTGTTATCTTCTACTTTGAGAAAAAGGGCTGGAAAGTGCCTTCCATTCAAGCGCTTCTGCTTGACGTTCACGGGAAACAAAGGAGGGGAAGGACGTCGAACGGCCCTCGACGCGATTTTGCGGACAATAACAGCTGTTCTCTACCCCTCCCCAGAGATAATCCGCGCAGAGTTCTTCTCAGTCATAGCCGAAAATAGTTGTGCAAGTTGGAGTCGGTCGCGCCCGTTTTTTCGCCTCGGTGCTGTTTTGAGAAAAGGAAACTCTCCCAGAAGTCGTCTTGGATTCCGTTCGATCGTCAAGATCTGACGATCGTCGACTCTGGCTGTGTTATTTGAGATCTTTCTCAAATAAATTCTTTTTTTGATAACGCTGCATCGTGTGGTATGCACAAATATTGTTCGAATGTTAACACTTGCTAAATTGTATGTCCGTGTCCTGTCCATCCGTAAACACGTTATATGTGAGCGTGAAAAATGCGTACCTTTCGGCTACGCTCTGATTTAAATTATTTTTGACAGCTAAACACTTTGTCGTTTGAAACGCGGCTAACTGGGCGGCGCCGTCAAAACTTATCGTAAAGAACTAACAAGCGATAACTAACATTTTAATCGCATTCGTTCTGTCGCGCGTGTACCCAACACAAATAACTCAATTCATTTTTGCTTTTTTTTTTTTTTTTCAAATATGGTACAAGTTTTTTAAATGTCCTCGGGGAAAATACATACATCATGAATGACAAAATACAGCGGGAAAATACGATAATTTAGTCGCCAGCGGTGTTTGAAACTGCGCCTATCGATATCACAGTCCACTTGGTTAGGGTTAGCAGGGACGCCGGTGAGAGTCTATAGCCTCAAACCCAGTGACTGGGCTCGAAAACGATTTGCTGCCCCTGGGGTTGAGTGTTTCTTGGAAAGCTGTATAGGTGGCGCGCAAGTTCGTATCAAAATGGCTGTCATCTGGATGATTGTTGTAGAACAACACTGCGACATTCGGCCTACGACGCGTGAGTAATCCTCCACACTAAAAAAGGGGGTGTAGCCTTTACACCCCTTGTCAAATATACGACACCCAAAAACTTTAGTTAGACGTATACAGCGCACTGACGTTTAACCGACGCTGTCAACTTTCACGAGCGGCTTGATAACCGAGTTGTGCCACTCATTAAAATAGCTAAAGTAAGTGTGACAGACTGCAAGCAAAGTAATCGGGGTTTTCTTGGCCCTACTGCAGTACCTTAGTGTTTGTTTTCTGTAGTCTATGATGCGCACTTTAGCTGTTTCATATGTAACATCGCACCGTCATCAAGCCTCCCGTAAAAGCTGGGGCCGTCAGTTCCACGTCAGCGCGTTGTACCCATCGCGACACTGTTAGCGCGAACACGACATCAGCGCGTTTTCGCATTTTATTAGGAAAGAGTATTAGTGGGCACACAATTTTACCCCTTATATTAGGGCCCTAAGATATCTTTGACGACAACCTTTCGGTTTTAAGATAAAAACACATAAAAGAGGCGATCGCTTGTTGGCGCTAACAGTGTCGCACTCTGATCTGAAGTTTTGGGATGTCGTACATGAGACAAGAGATGTAAGGACTGCGCTTTTTTTTTTTTTTAGAGTGTAATTTTGTAAAATGGCAGCGATATATATAAGAGCCTTTTTTAATACTTCCACGTCGGGAACGTGCAAATAAGCACCACTATATTGAAGCCGATTATCCTGGAGCTGGGGAGAGCGATTCTCACACCGCAGTACCACCATCGCTGAAAGTTGCGAATTGAGACTCGTAAACGACAGCACTGAGTGATTCTTTTCATGCGGGTATAACAAGGCATGAGCGCAAGATAGAATCATGGTGATTGTCAATGCTGTATTACATATGTTTAACTCATGTGGACACATACAACTACCTCTCCGAGAGCACGGAGAGCTGCTTTTTTTACAGCCGGTTGCTTATGTTGACAAGCAATGGGTTCATTTCGAAAATTTGGACACAAAGAGCAGACTCTGTATATGCACGAACGCGTAGCACTGAGAGATGCATTGATTACACTACCCGTTGTACTAGAGCCGAGCCTCCATGGCTGGCGAGAATCGCTGCATGACTGTTTTCCCCACTGCAGTGCGTATACCTTCGGTCGCGTAATTCAATCTGCTCGCCAACACAAACGAAACTAAACGCTTCCTACGCCCGTCACACTACACCGAGGCGGCGAACCTGTCCTCATTGTCACGGTTACGTTCTAATTGGCACACAAACGAGATAAACCGGAGCACAATGTCCTCGAAAGGCGGTGACTGGTTATCTAACTTGATCTCCCAACCAGGCGCTCCAAAAAGAGCAGAACCCAACAGGGCCAGGTACACGCACTGTTGCGAGGAAATTTGTTATTTTGCCCGTGCCGTATACATTGTTTCACCTTTCGATGAACCGCATCTCGACTCTACGAGCCCTTAAGTTAATGTAATGCCGTATGGGTGGAATGTGACCCTCCTGAGGGGCACAGAGATACGCGGAGAGCCCGTGGTTAGGTGATAGGTTCGCAGCTCTCGATTGTTTGGGTTTACTCGTAGCGTCCCTTGCGACCCATCCTAAGGTGAAACGGAGCATAGTGTCTCGCTGACAAGTCAACTGCACTTGACGTGTACGCACTTAAATGTCATTAATGACTAAACCGTCACAAAAGACCATGTTTGTGACGGAGATATTCAGCGAAAGATTGTTCAGGGCCCCTAAACTCGTCAAACACAAAAGTTGGGGCCGAAGTTGATGGAGCGCACTGATTGGCTTATCAGGACGATGACTTCGCGCTTCTTTCGCCGACGTCCAATGAGCGCGCTCCGCGAACTTTGGGCTCCAACTTTGTCTTTGACGAGTTTAGGGCCCCTGATCGTTGCAAGCGTATTGGGGACTCTAGCGAAATCGACGCCGCGTCGCGGCAGCGCCGAAAAGCTAGAGAGGAGGTTGTTTCGACTCTGTTGTTTGCTATCGCTGCTTGGTACTCGTAAGCACCACAGAAACAAACATAGTTTCCAGTAATTATTTTTATGCTTCTGCCTCCTACGCACTGACTAGAAGGTTTTCACCGTCAAAAAATCGCTTTGCTTTCATATGTAACACGGATTCTACGTTGTAGCGCCAGAAATTTATAAGGTGGTCCGCGTGCTGAATGACGAAAACGACCTCTTTTCGTCCGCCATTTTACCTGACCAGCGCGTCCCTTATATATAGTTCCCTGGAGTCGCGAATATTTTTCAGCTTAAATCCAGACGCATCCGACGATGCGGGGTAATAGAACCAATCAAACAGCGTCAAAAGCGCAAGTCAGTGGGCATTTTTCGTTTCTGGTTGGTTCAACAATGATAGAACAGTTACAGAAACATGACGAACACCATGATGGTGCACTTTTGATGCTGCCTGATTTGACCCATCCGCTCGTAGCGTCGGCTGCGTCCGAACTTAAGGTGAAACTAAGCATAGCGCACTACCCACGTCCCCTGAAGTCACCGGCAGACTTAAGAAACGCAGGGCGTGGCTTTCACAATTTTTGCTTTGTGATTGGTCCCCCGGCGTTCTAATCAGCTAACGGAGCAATCTGATTGGTTATGGAGAGATTGTGAGATGCTCGGGACTCGCTACGTCCGGCGTTCTTAAGTTGTCGGCGACTGGAGAATAATCAAAGCCTGTGAACAGCCTGCTCTACCTCCACAGTAAGTCATATGGGATGGTGCCAACACAGCAATTGGGCCAGTGCCCGACGCCGAACGTCCTTCGATGATGATGTCGATCAGGATTGTGATGATGATGATTATGATGACGTAAAAATTCTAGTGCGCTGGCTTTCATTGTTCTAGGTGGTGTTGGCGCCCCGTTCACAGTCAAGCTGATACACGCAGTGGACGATATATCGTGCTCGTTGGACCAGTCAACCGTCGGTCTGGCACCAAGTGAACAGGCTCACTGCGGTACCCAAGCGCACAGAGCGGGGTCAGGCAATGAAATGCAGGCGATTGATCGGTTCGACGGCGTGCGTGAGCAAAAGTGCCGCGGTGGTCGACATTTCACGAGTGGCCAAACGCTGCTGTGACGTCTTGAGCATTATGAATTTCTACTTTTATTAATGTGGATAAATGGAATGTCAGGCTGGTCAGCTTTGACGGTGTTCCTTTAAGGACGCCATGACTCCAAGATTCCGCCGTGCTTTCCACAGACACAGGACAACATCGAAATTGTCGTGACGTTACAGATAGAAACCGTAAGAGCGGGCCACTGAAACATAGCGTCGTCAATAGCTTCCACCGCCTTGTCAATTTAACGGCGAGCGAGGTATAGGGGGACCGGCACGCTTTTTCGGTTTACGCGATAATACATTCTAGTGGAATAGCGAACGACACTTCTACGTCGTTTATGAAAGTGTTCTAGAAGTATAAGCGTTCCAACTGGGTTCAATTTTTCACCCGAACGATCTCGGAGAACATCCGCTGTCGTTGCGGTTTCGCGATGATATACTTCCCTATTGTTTATCGACGCGGTCGCATTAACACGCCAGGCAGACGCATCGGTGAGGCTGTGGCAGCCGTAATGAGCAGAAACGAACGTGCGATGCCACGCGGAAAAGTATTCCCACGCCAAACGACACAGAAAGTATTATGGGTCAACAAAGGAGGCCGCGCAGCGGCGTATTTTCATACACTCCCAGATAATTAATCACCACATTAACGCGGCTCTTTAGAATCCATTCATTTGCATTCCTTGAAGACGCGCTCTTATGCGTACCTCGTTGCGCCTCGGCGTCGTCAAACAGGCACGCAAAAAGAGACTTGTTTAACGAGGTTGTTTGCTTGCCTTTTAACATTTCGTTCGTAGCGCTCTCCAACTCATGAGGTCGTCATTTTTTTTTTTATTATTATTTATGGTGAAATAATAAGTTGAAGGTCACATTTACTGTTTTACTCCGTACCCTACTGCGGGATTTCTGTTTTTATTTTTAATGCGTGCCTGATGTTGAATTCTGCTTGAAAGAAGCAGGCTGGATCACTTTCTGGTTTGATACTTTGTCTCCAGGATATCTTTTTTCATAAAGGCCTTATCTCATCAGGGCCCGTTTGCTCGAAGCTGGTTAACTCTAACCGCGGTTAAAAGTTAACAGCGTTTCCCTACCTAGGCACCTCCGAGTACCCAGCCGCGTTCGACAAAAACTCGATGCACAATTTCTCCTTGTTTTATTATTATGCGGTAGCTCCCGCCACCTGCCGGTCGAAGCAAACAAATAGCCTTTCAAGAAACTTTTTTGCTAGTTTTGTCTTATTAAAAAAAACTAAAACCTACATATTATCGTAGTGTGTTTATTTTTATGCATAAAATATATATATATACTTTAAAAAAATTTTAAATATTTTGATGCATCTATTGTTTCGCCAAACACAGCATAAGTTTACAGCGTTGATTTCAGATCTGGCAACGCACGTTTTGTTCTCGTATCTTGCAACTAGGGGCAGGGGGGTAAAGGTGGGTGAGGAGGAGTGGCAAATCCCGTGCGCCGACACCCGGGGTCCCGAGTGAACGATCGCAAAAGAGAGCGACAGAACACGAGAGAAAGAAAGCAACGTTGCCATGGCAAACGCGAAGAGTGAAAACTCTCAGCAATATAAACAGTGATAATTTAACGTTGTAAACTAAATTCTGAGCTATTCTAACGCTTATAAAAAGCAATAAAGTCATTACGCTGCATTAACTTCCCTTCTGTTGAAATCTCGGAAATCTGGTGGTTGCGCAGTTTCGTATTCCTCAACCGCGCCCACCCGCGCCCCACCGGCGAAGCCGGGTATATGGTTTAGTTTAACGTTAACGCGAGGCCGTACATCTGCGCGCTATGCAAAAAGAAAGTTTCGGAAGGAACGCGAATATTTTTCCACCGGTAAGTTCGTGGATTGTTGAAGTTCACGAAACTGCTCTGATGATGTAACCGTGTTTGGGACCCCGAGGGTGTGCCTGCATGCTCCGCCGCTTGCGGCAGCCAGAATGTATGGGAAAATGGCGGACCTTTTCCTCTAGAGTTGGTATGTATGGTCTCTATGACTAGGGGTGTCGCGAACCGGCCGCGGTTCGAGTTCGACCAGGTTCGACTTTTTCGAACTTTTAGTAAAAAGTTCGGCGAACCTTGTATTGAGGTTCGACTCGTGTGCGCATGCGCGACAGGCAGGCCAGTTGGCTTCGGATTAGATGGTGATGGCTAGGAGATGAATGAAGGGCAGCGCTGATTGGTTCTTTCAGTTAATTCAGTACAAAAAATTAAGTTATTAACTTCTTCAGTGATAAGAATTGATTTCTTCTAATTGCAACTGTTCATAAAATAAAATAACCCATTGCATACAAAAAAAAATTCTCCAAACCTAGACATGGTTGTATCAAGGCCTGCCCACAGTGTCCACAAAGTCGAACCGGTCGAATCTGGTGAAAAGTTCGAAGGTCGTCGAACCGGTTCGATCCAGTCGAACCCCGAAAGTTCGACTTAAAAATCCGGTTCGACAAAAGTTCGCGACACCCCTACTTGCAACGCACGTTTTCCGCGCTTTACTTATCAGCTGATTTTCACTGTTTGTCTTCTCCTGCCGTTTGCCCAACCGACCCGCCGACTCGCCCGCCGACTGACTGACAACTGATTTGCGGACGGATTGGCGAAGATAAGGGACGCAATGTCGACTGTGACGCGACGCCGACATCGAACATAGCGCGTGTTCGCCCAGTACGCTGTTGTGATGAGGGGACGGCAGCTTGTGTTTGGTAACCGCTTGAACCCTTTGGAGGGGTTCGACGAGGACGAACTGCAGGAGTGCTTTCGATTCGGTCGCGGGGGCATTGTGTTCCTCGCCGACCCACTGCGCCCGGACTTGGAGCGGCCGACGCTTCGCAGCCGCGCCGTCTCTGCAGAGCAGCAGGTCATTTTCGCCCTGTAGTTCTACGCCACGGAGAACTTCCTCATCACCGCAGGGGTCTGCATCCCCGTGCATGTCTCCACTGCTTCGCGGACTGTGAGGCGGTGACTCTGGCCTTGTCACGTCGTGCCCGAGATTTCATAGGGTAAGTGGTTTGGAGCATCTCCTGGCGCGTCCCCATGCTAGGCGCATGTGCATGCCAGTTTCCCAAGAAGAAAGCCTGGGCCTAGATTGCTCGATGAGCAATCACCATTATTGCAGAAACCGTTTGTGTAGAAGTTTTGGTGCGTGAACACCTGAGTTCGTTGAAGGTGGTCTTCTCAGCACACCTATTCTGCAACTCATTTACGGCGCACCACCGGTGCAGCCCAGCCTTTCAAGGCACTAACAGTGACCTTTGCTTATCCAAGTAGCGACGATTACCCAGTGCCGAAACCAACTATCGTCAAGCCACCGATACCCTGCTGAATCTGCTGACGAGGCAACAGGCACCGATTCGACGCAAGCGCAAGGTGCTCGCTGAGGGCGTTTCATCCTGCCGCAGCTAGAGCTCACGTGCTTTGAACTCTTCCGGTGCCCAGCTATATAACCAAGGAACACGATCAGCATCGCGGGATCTGCAGCCCAGCCCTTCAAGGCACTAACAGGGACCTGTGCTTATCCAGGTAACGTGTGATAGACAGCTTTTCTCTATCCTTTGTATGCTGGCTGCACATCCCAAGCCATGGGTGTTGAGTTGTGCATTTACCGTGCTCGAGTTGGTCTCTTTCACATGCCGAAAGTCAAGACTAAAGCCGAACCCTCTCCCTGGCTTGCGCCGGTGATCTTTGTTAGGCCGAGTGCTTGCGTTCTGTTCAGTCTGGCATTGATTCTCTTGTGTTCTGGAGACGTTGAGCGCAATCCCGGACCTGACAGAGTCGCCGACGCTGGCCAGATTTCAAATCTGCAAAAATCGATCGAAACCCTGATCGCTGCAACTTCACAATATCAGACCGAAAATTCCAGCCGACTTGATAATATTGCCTTGTATCTCCGAGATACGAACAAGGGTGACGGCCTTGGAAGCTAGTATTCAAGATCTTACACAAGTTCGTGATGATGTCAACCAATTAAAAACCGAGGTTGAAAACATCAAAGCTGAACTTAACTTCTCAAAATCTGTTAGCGCTAATAATATGGAATTGGGGGAAATTTTGGATGACTTTATCAACCGATCAAGACGCAATAACTTAATAATTAAAGGGTTAAGCGAAACTGAAAATGAGACTCACAGCCAACTGGAATCTCGTGTAAAAGATTTCTTTTCGGAGGTGCTTGGTGTTCAAGTAGGTATTCTTGAGCGCATTCACAGACTCGGATACATCCGCCCTAACTACAGGCGACCTGTCATAATCAAGCTTCTTGACTATCGTGATAAGGTTGCTATCTTAAAAAACGCCCCCAAACTTAAGAATTACGGGCCCGATAAAATCTGGATCGACGAGGACTTCTCGCCGAGAACTAGACTAGCGCGTTCTAAACTTTCGGGCATTTGGTAAAGAACTATGGTCACAAAATATCAAAACAAGATTGAGGATCGATAAATTGTACTCCGACAAAATAATATTTGCGTACGACTTTGTTGAAGGCCGCGTTGTCGAGGTTACATCTAATGAAGTACGCGCCGATTGACTGCTATCACACAGCAACACACGCCCTAAGCGCGTTGCACCCAGACTTTCTTTCCTGTTTACAAATTTTCGTAGCATGTTAAAAAAACAAGATATCTTACTAGATAATGCCGCAATGTGCAATAGTCAAGTCATCCTCGGTACGGAAACATGGCTGTCACCTGACATATCCGACGGTGAACTCCTGAATTCCAGTTTTTCTATCTTTCGCAAGGATAGATTGGTTCACAAAGGCGGTGGCGTCCTGATTGCTGTTACTGACCACTTATTATCATCTGTAGTTGATATTGAAACGAGCATCGAGATTATTTGGATTAAACTGAAAATGACCCACTCGAATTTTCTCATAGGTGTGTGTTATCGACCCCCGAATTTTGATTGTTCATTTGTGGCTAGATTAAACGACTGCCTTGAGAAGGTCTTTTCTGAGTACTCAAATGGTGTCATTATTCTGGCAGGGGATTTTAATTTTCCTGATATTGATTGGGTTTCAGATTGCGTCAACCCCTCGTGTAAAAATCAGAAAGTCGTGAATTTCTTGATATTATGAATAGTTTTGGTTTCCACCAAATTATTAAAGAACCAACCAGGGGTGACGCGACCCTGGATTTATTTTTTACTACCCACCCTGAATACATAAGGGATGTTAACAATTTATGTTTGTTTAGTGACCACTCTCTTTTCAACATTAACCTATCCATTGACGTTCCCGCTCCTGTAACGTCGAAGAAAACAATTCGTAATTACGCTAAAGCCAACACTTTGAGTATTAACGCCGAGTTATTGGATTCATTCCCAAACTTTGAGAATCACTTAAATACAAGGTCCGTGGAAGAAAACTGGTGCATATTCAAAGAACTTATTCACAACCTCATTTCTCGATACGTTCCGGTGTGTCGGGTAATCTCTAACCCCAGTTCGCCATGGTTCACTCTTAATACGAAGAGAATGCTAAGGAAGAAAAAGAGGCTATTCCAGTCGGCAAAAAAAAAAAAGGTAATGATGACGCCTCGTGGTCTCGCTTCCGTGAATTTGCTAAAACTTGTAAACGTGAAATAAGAACGGTGAAACGTAATTTTTTTTAGAATGACCTGTATAACATTCTTATCTCAAATCCACGGAGATTCTGGAAAATTATCAATCCTTCTTCAAAGAAAAGTCCGATCATCTCAGATCCGACTGGAAAGCAGCTGACTGAAAGTGATGTATGTGACAGATTTAATGAATATTTCAGTAGCGTCTTCACTCGCGAAACGTTCCCCATGCCGCAATTAGCTTCTCAGGACGCACTTGGCGAAATGGGGTCAATAACTATTTCTTCTGAAGGAATATCAAAATTAACAGAGCAACTTTTAGTCAGCTCTGCTCCTGGTCGCGACGGGATAAACAGTAAGATTTTAAAAATTACTAAGCACATCTCGTCCCTGTACCTGGGTAAAATTTTCAACCAATCACTTATTACTGGTATGATTCCCAATGACTGGAGACATGCAGACGTCATTCCAATTTTTAAGTCTGGGTCATCTGACGATCTGAGCAATTACAGGCCTATTTCTTTAACAAGTGTATGTAGTAAGCTCTTTGAACATATTATTTTTACAGCCATAATGCAGTTTCTTGATATCAATAATGTATTATTTTCTAACCAGCATGGATTTCGTAGGAATCGATCATGCACAACACAGCTTTTCGAGTTAGTAACCGATATTCACAGTAATCTTAACTTACGAAAACAAACAGACGCTCTCTTTATAGACTTTTCGAAAGCTTTCGACCGTGTGCCACACTACAGAATTATAGTAAAATTACAAAACCTAAAAATTAATGCAGCTGTAGTTAATTGGATAAAAAATTTTCTCACGACTAGAACCCAATCCGTACGTCTAGGTGAAACATCTTCACAATCCTTACCAGTTATTTCAGGCGTACCACAGGGTACTGTACTGGGCCCATTGCTCTTCCTTATTTATATAAATGATATCGGTTATCGCCTGAGAAGCTGTGTTCGTCTGTTTGCTGACGATCTTGTTGTTTATCACGCTATTTCCAGCGAAGATGATTGCCTAACATTACAAGAAGACCTATCCCTAATTGAAACCTGGTGTGCCGAGTGGCTTATGTCCATTAATCATAATAAATGTAAATGTGTATCTTTTTCTAAATCCCGTAATCCAGTAGATTACACCTATCAACTTGCATCCCAGCCCATTGAAAAGGTTTCATCTTTTAAATACCTTGGCGTGCACTTAAGCTCTGACCTTTCATGGAGAACTCGTATTGAATACATAACTTCCAGTGCTAATAAAACTTTAGGTTTTCTAAGACGCCATCTTAGTCAAGCTTCACCGAAAATTAAACAGCTGTCGTACTGCACCCTTGTTAGATCCAAGATGGAATACGCTTCTACCATTTGGAACCCCCATCAGGCTTACCTATCCGACATGTTAGAATCAATCCAAAACCGCGCAACTAGATTCATTCTTGCTGACTACTCACCCACGAGCATCTCTGCCCTTAAGGCTTCTTTATCACTACCTCTCCTGAATACTAGACGCACCGTAGATAGATTATCCTTTTTTCATAACCTGTTTTACAAGCCCTGGACTGACCATGAATTCTTCTCTTCAGCCAGTCATGTCTCCCTACGCCGTGATCATTGCCAGAAGATAGAAATGCCCTTTGCCAGAACCAACATTTTAAAAAACTCTCCCCTTTTTTTGTGTATACGGGATTGGAATGCGCTACCTGAGTCCATTGTAACAATTACAGATCATACCTTGTTTTTAGCAGAACTTACTAAGCATATGATTGTATAATGAAGATATTGTACTGTAAAATAACAGATGTTCTTTCAACCTATTTGTCCCTACATTTGATTTCAACCCTTGAAGTGTTATATTGTGTTTTATGTTACCCCCTTATGTAATGCCCCCAGGGGCCCTTAAGGTATAATAAATTAAATGAAATGAAAAATGACCCTTCAGTTTTTGTTTCCTAAGCTGTAGACTTGCTAGCATGAATATCTGCCAGCGTATTTATTTATTTATTTATTGTACATACCCTCAAGCGCCGAAGCATTGTAGAGGGGAGGGGCAAAGCAAAATAAAACAAACTGACAAAACAATAAAAAACAAACAACAAGAAATTGAAATATCAAAAACACACAGCCATTGGCAAAAGCGGCAAGCAATATATTTTACGGAAAAAAAATAAACAAAATAAAATGACTCATGTTGGCTCACCAAACAGAAATGTAGACAAAGATTGGCGAAAAAGAGAATAATCAGGTATAGTTGCGATATCTGCTGGAAGGTGGTTCCAGTCGTTTGATGTATGCGGGATAAATGAATAAAAAAAAGTGTTTGTTTGGCAACGTGTTAATCCAACTTTATTCCGATGGTCCAGACGGGAAGAGTAATAGCTAGGCAATGTAAAAAAGTGGTCTCGCAGCGACTGATGATGATACACTTTATGAAACAGGCAAAGTCGAAAAAACTTTCTGCGCAATGACAAAGAGGGTAACAATAAACTGGATTTCATTGATGATATGCTAGCTGTTCGATTATAATTAGACAGAATGAAACGAACGGCGTTATTTTGAACTAGTTCGAGAGCTTTATGCAGAAACGTGTGGTTAGGATCCCAAATAGAGGCTGCGTATTCCAATTTTGACCGTACAAGAGTGTTATAAAGAAGAAGTTTTAAGTTAACTGGGGCCGTTCTGAAGTTTCGTCGTAAGTATCCTAACATGCGGTTAGCGTTGGCGATTATTATATCAATATGAGGCTTCCAGGTTAATGTCGACGATATAGTAACACCCAGATAACGGTATGAGTTTACAGATTCAAGTTGAATGTCGGTTAGTGTATATTTTGAAGGGCGTGCGCCTTGCCGGGAAACGCGCATTAGTTTGCATTTGTTAGGGTTTAATTCCATACGCCATTTTTTCGATCCCCCCGTATACTGGTACCTCCCTAAAGGAACATTAATAGTGTTGATTCAGCACTCGATATTTGTTTTTTTTGGTTATGAGCGTGACATGCAGACCAGTGAACTGAGCAGTAAAATTACACGAACCAACTGGAGTGTACAAAATGACTCCCTTAGTACCTATTATTGGTGCAGGTGCAAATGCAACGAAACTTTAAATAAAGTAGGGGTGCAGATATTTATAAACAGCCTGGTTTCTACACTCCCCACTATGCACTTGGTGCTACTGAGCTAGTCTTGCGGCTACTGAGTACTGTCATTGTGCGGACAAGGTTTTTATTGCTCGCTATTGATGAAGATGAATGATACGTGTGTTATTTCTAAGCATGTGATCACAACAACAATACCATGGCTGTTAATGTCATAGTGCTACAGACTGACTCAAATTCATGTACAATGCGGGTGGCCAGGTGAAGCTGAGGGTCATGCCTTGCAACAGGCCTTCTTTGAGGTCGGTGGGCTTCCTTCGGTCGCGGGTGCTGTTGATTATCCTAGACAGCACACCCCATTGCAAAGCTCCGTTTTTTTAGGTGTTCTTTATCAAAAAAGTAAGCTTGACTTTCTTTTTGTTTTTCATCGCATTGTACACACAGACACAAACATATGCGTCGGATTTAAATTGCAAGGGCACGCCAGCTGCACAAATGTTTTCTCCCGAATGAGTGAGATAGGCGTAAATGGTACACCAAGATAGGCAGTGACTTGTGAGAAAGTGATCTCGCTTACCTCTGGAATAGAGCCTCGTTTGTGAGCCAAACGAAGGCTTCAGAAATAGAGTATATAGAAGCGAAGTGCACAAGATCAAACGAAACGTTTTCGCGATGTAATCACTTCAATTGTTCCCGGGCTGGACAAATAAAAAATCGCCTCTATAAAAGCGCCTATCCAACGAGTGTATCACTTAGGTCGCTCGCGAAGGAGCGGAATCGTTTCATGTCCTAGCGCCCGCATATCCCATGTAGAGCCGTGTTCCAAGGCTGCCACAGTCAGAAAACCAGCCTTTCCGGGCGCATTTTATCTCTCTTCCAGACAGGAAATAATAAAAAAAAAATCTCCTAGCAGTTTGACCTCCACAGCCTCCGCAGTCGCCCGCCGCTGCTTTGTGGAATACTAATCGACTGGACAGTATAGCCGGTGATTCCAACTAGCGTCCGACTTCGAGAAAAAGTGACAGTCACTGCCGCGTTGACTCGAATAACTACCGCAACGTTTAAGGCATATGGCTCGCACATTTGCGCTTGACTATGAACGATTGCGTTACGATCGCTTGTGACGGGTTATGATCAGAAAGCCACTACAGTCTGTTGCGACATAATAAACGCAGCCCATGGTTCGTCCAACAGAGCCCTCTACCCTTTCCACTTTAGCAGAGCGAACGCAGGAGAGAAGGCAAGTGAAGAAGTGGAAACCACCTATTGTGGCCATCAGGGAGCTTTGCGGGCGGGGCTTGTCCAGCATTTTCTAACACACTGGCAAACTGGCGCCATCTATCAGAGCCCCTACCCTTTCCGATCTGCGTATAACTGGAAGATTTTGGAGTATTTGCGAGATCAAATCTGCGCAGTGTCTAATGAGAAATGGCCGGTTATAACATTGCCAGAATTATTTCTAGCCCACGGTGAAAGAACGCTGCGTGAAATATGTGCTGAGCGGAACGGTTTCAGTGTCATCCGATAGATCGTGCCGGTTCGTTCTTTCGTCTTAGGCCGCCGCAAGCGATCGTAGTCGATCGCGGTCAAGCGCGAATCTGTGAATCAGCCTTTGTAATAAAAGATCACGCCACTACTATATATATATATTTCAGAGAGTTTAGGAAGAAAGAGACGTTCATTGCGATCTTCAGAATGATCCGAACGAACACTCAAAAAACGCCTGATTCCGGAAATTCCATCAGGACAAAATCCGGCCGCCTGCTCGTTTTCTTCACTATGAAACGTCAGCATATATCTTGATGCAACATCAGCGCGGTGTAGGGAAAAGCTTCTCTCTACACCTGGAATGCCGCTCATTCATTCATCACTTCCTAAATGTATATTTTGTCAACTCATGTATATTAGCGAGAATGTTCTAGCATCCTATTTCGTTGTACTCCATATACTTAATTCCGCCTTTAAACAAGTTGTTGTGTAGTTACGTTGTAGTACGCAGCCACTGAACCAACTGTCATCTTGGTGCTGGGGCCTCGTTCAGGTGCAGCTTTTTGCCCTGACTAGCATATTTCTTGTAGAAAGAAAAATAAATCATTGGTTGATTGATCAATCGATTGATTGATCAATTGATTGATTGATTGGTTGATTGATTGATTGATTGATTGATTGATTGATTGATTGATTGATTGATTGATTGATTGATTGTACGAATGCGCCGACGCACTGATTGGACCCAGGCCCAAGCCGAGCGGTGACGCAGCGCACGTGCCCGAGTTCGTCTCGACAATCGGCATATTCCGACGGTGTCAGACTAAAGATGGCGTGCACGTTCATTTGTTCCTAGAGTGCCTTCATACACACGGGCGCTCTTGCGTGAGTGATGACATCTCAGCCATTTTTCCGCCCAATCGTTTTTCATGCATCTAGAAGCGCGCGCAATCTGGTGTCCCTCGGCTCGAGCGTATAGCTTAGGTTAATGCATAGACGCCATTTTACCGCCCAAGTCACGCACCGAGTGCGGGAGAGCGTCACGCGCTGGTACATTCAGGGCAACAATGGATGTCTTCGCCCTCAGACAGACAGACATGTGGGCACTCTAATTGTTCCGCATCTCGTGCGTTTGTTCACGCGCCAAATGCGCCCACGTACTTTTTGTTTCCCCCGAACCGCAGTGTAAGATAATACTCTTCAGGTGAGGACAGCGCGCTCCTCGCGCAGTGCAGATAAAGTTCGCTTTTCACTCTCTCACACTCTTTTTCTCTCTCACTATGGTTTCAAGTGGCGCCGGCAGATGACTCGTCGACCCGTGGGCACGGCAAAGACGGCTCGTGCCGCCTCATGCTCCACAACCGCAGAGCTCCAGCGAGGTTGTCGCACGTGCAGACAGACCACGGTGTACCGGGGTGTCATGGCAACGAGAAAAAAAAAATTTTTTTCGCGCTCACACAGTTTTGCCGTTTGGCCGCCGGCGACACTGTCAGCCGCGGGCACGCAGAGTGCGGGCACGGTGGCCGCGGAATAATGGAGCCTTTTGGATGCCCGTCGAACGAACGCTATCTGATTCCTCGCGCCGCGGGTTCAGCCCCGCCATGTCCTCACCTAAAGAGTGTATCTTATACCGTGCCCCGACCTCAACCCATGACAACGCAAGCTTGGCTGCCTCGTCACTGCGCATTCCTTGCGTGTTCGCTCTTTGGCCCTTTGGTTGGCGTGCTCCTCGCAGCGTTCCCGTGCGCCAAGGACGCATTTTGGCACACTTGCTCGCCCATGCGCCAAAGGCTTATTTTGGAACACTTTCTCGCCGTACAAGTGCACTCACGGGCTGGTCTGCGCTGGGCTCCCGACATGTGAAAGCCAATGATCAGTGTTATAAAACAGACACTATTTTTGTCTTTTTGTGAGGGCGCAATTTTTGCCTTCACACCCCAATACAGGTTGTTGCGATTTACTGAACGCAGAATCTGTAATATGCCTGGTTTCCATGAAATAAAAATGACGGTGCGAAAAATAACTAGAAAAAGAAAAAAAGGTACACAACCGCTAGATTTGGCCACTGAGACACCGCCAGCTAAATGTAGCGGACTCCGAGGCTCAGAAAATCACGCGAATAAACATCCAGTGCAGCTGAAAGCACGCTGCACACTATGCGTCTCTCTACTTTATCGGCAGGATTAGTATGCATTAATTTTAAGTTTCCTCGTAACATTGGGGAGGCTGGAGAGGGGCGGGGGGGAAGGGGGGGAGGGGGAGGACGATTTGAAAGTGTTCATAATCAGTGCGGTAGTACCGTGATGAACTGCGGCATTCAAGAAACTGAATCTATGCTGTTTCCCAACAAGGGATGTCGTGTAATTCTTCGATCACGACGGCTTTGCATGCGAGATCGCTCGATCCACGTTTGCATGCAAAGATCGCTCGATCGACCGGTTAAGTCGGACCGAGGAACGTCGTCAAGATGCAAATCCCTTCGTAAATCAGTGCCACGAAAAGACTATACCATTCTCTAGGCATATCTAGGGTAAAGCAGTGTTGCTTGGAGCTCCCTCACTAGGGCACGACAAGCTAGATGTAGAATATATACGTGGTCCGCCGCAATCTGGTTCAAGTAGTAAAGTGCTTTATGTGTGTTTAAGTTATAAAATTGGATTGTTCCAATCGAAGGTTCACTGGTGCCAGTCTCGATCTCGGCTTCGTCTGTCGGTCTGTGCTCCCGTGCATATTCGCAACTTTGAGATGCCTTTTGAAAACTCGGTGATGTGTGCCATTGCGATGGTTAAGTTTCCCTTTAATAAACTGATGAAACAGATTTCCCTGAGCCTTCTTTTGATATTAAAAAAAAATATATATTGTGTATCCTTTAATAATAAACCAACTAATCTGAGTAGCGCCTTGATATTTCAATCACAATAATTAGGACGGGTGTCTGATTACAAGTTTTAGGAGTACAATTTTATGAAAACATTCGTTGGACGTTCCATGTAAGTCGTGTGAAATGTAGTATCGCACAATCTGTAGGCATGCTGAATATATCTCGAACATTACTTCCTATGTGGCTAAAACGTTACTTTTATTCCGCAACTGTTCTTTCGCGACTACATTATTGTTTACTTGTCTGGCGAGTTATATCCAAATCTCAGATGAAAAGTCTGTACGTAATGCAGCAAAAGGCGTGCGGTTTATTCACAATTTATCAAGCTTCGTTCATGTTTCTTCCTACTTTAAACCAAATCGAATGCTGTATTGAGCCTTATATAACCAGTGACTGCCTGAAGTATTTTTTTATATCTAAAAGCCGACCACGAATTATTTATTTCTACATATACAATCTCTGATACGCACTGCCATTTTAGGCATACACATCTGTAAAAACTACAACCAGAACTAACTATATGTGGCACACAACTATTAAACTGGCAAATAACAAACCTCCTGAACATTTACCCTGACTTAATTGACATATTGTAACCATACTTCCTCTACAAAAACCTTCAAGAAAAAATCGAAGATGTTTTTTTTTAAATCATGTTTATTGGGTTTTAATGAAGTTTAATGAATTTAATGTATTTTATTTTAAATTTTTGTTGCGCTGTATTTTTGTATGCACTGGTGTACTTGCCGTTTTCATGTATTTGTGTTGCTCTGTCGTAGTTTTGCTTGTGTTGCATGTGTAGTCTGGTGCTAGGGGCCCAATCAGGCGACATTTACTGTCACCTATTGCCTCGTGTAACATGCAACATGAACAGAATATTGAATAGTGTATGGCGTGCGTACGCGAAAGGATGTTTTTGGGTTTCCAAGACCTTAATAGTCCGAGACCGTCAGAGATCCTTGGACCCATCACTGGGAGACGACGCGTCGCTGGTGTTGTTCAATACGCGAAACAACGAATAAATCAGCTTTGTAAATTGCTTTGTAACCTCGCCCTTAAGAACGCTTTATTTTAAGATTCTTAGAAAATATCGATTGTGACGTAAAGCATACCGTGAAGCGACGATGCTATCTCTGTCCAAAAAACTCTGTGAGAGTTTTATTAGTATAAAGTGTTGATGTCCAGAAAATACCAGCAGGAATACTACTGCTATTCATTTGAATAATGCACACAATTTGGGTAATCTTCATTAGCGCTTTTTTTTAGTTCAGAAACTTTTTTTGCAGCTTAGTTTTTCAAACATTCAATGAAGAGGCTTGAACAATGTTTCCTCCGAGGTTTCCGTATGAATGAATGAATAAAACATGTCTTCATTAGGTTTAAAATAATAGAACCTAATGAGATCCACGAAGAGTATAGCGAAACGGAACCTTCAATCAATTAACTACGTTCATCTTAGAAGTGCACCAGCAAAGTCTGCATAGGCACCCATATTTTTTTAGATGTCGATGCTGCTGCTGAAAGACGGAGAAGCAAGAGGCACGACAAAGTTAGCTGGTTACGGTATTCTAATCCCTAAGTGAGGACGTATGATGGAGGGAAAAGAGCAGAATGGGAGATGTGGTATCTTTATTTCGATACAGGTTGTTTCTCGAAACGCGTGCCAAGTCCTTCCCCCGAAATGTACAGAAAAAAACAAAAAGGTTAATGTCGTATTGTTATTTTCCAAAGGACTCATTTCGAAAAATTAACAATGTTCGGTATAATTAGTTCATTAATTACATAAGTTTAAGGTATAGTTTTAATTGGACCATCCGCTCTATTTACCTGACTTAGCACCCTGGGATTTTTCACTCTTTGCAAAGTAAAACCAAATGCGCAGAAAAGACGCATATTTGCTTGTGTTCCAGACACCGAGTGCAACGTGACAAAGTTACGGCGATGTTTTCCAAAAAAGAAATTCCAAGAATGTCCCCGGCAATGGCGCCATCGTCTCACGAAGCGTAGCGCGCATAGCTTCGCAAGGGGAGGGCTTCGAAGGTGACAGCTGCCGTTACCGCATATGTAAGAAAACTTTGCTTTCAGAGGGCCATTTTGGGAAGGAAATTCCAACACACCACGTTTAACGTGTACGCGCAACGAATTACGTTCTCAGCAGTAGTAATTTTTGTTATACTTAATGGCTTGTAAGACAATGTAATTGTAATATTAGTTTCATTGCATTTCTAACGTAATGCGCTAAAGCATGCACGAATACATTAAGTTCTCTGTGACAGAGATGACTAAGAAATGTGGAACCCAGGCTGCTTTCTTGTAGGTCACGTATTTACAGAAGCACAAGTAATGGGTTATAACTCCGAACCGTCTTAGGAGAAGGCGAGGAGAGAAAAAGAGGGAGAGGGAACGAAATGTAAATATCTGTATTTAGTCCAAAAGGAAACATACTTCACTTAAAGACCAATATTCTAAGTTGTTGGCTAAGGAAATCCTGTCAGATAAAAGCATACCGACGGGGCCCTAAACTGCGAAAGATAAATATAAACCACACTAAGCCCCGTGAGGGAAGGAGTAATGGAAGGCATGTTATCGGCGATCGCCCGAAGAGCACCGCTCGCTGTACTCAACATAATTTATTCTTCACTCGCAGGTGGCCACCAGGTATAGCCGAATTCCGGGCTACCGGCTACACTCGGACACCGGATCCTCTTATCAACGCAGCATCATATTAATATCGGATTACATCTCCGGTATCTTACTGTCCATTTCCAACCTATGGGAACCCCCCCCCCCCCCCCTACCCTTTCTCCTCCTTTCACCCACCCCTGTGCCTCGTTCTGCAGTGTACTCAAGGATGGAAGCAAGCCTGTGGCAACAGCATCTGTCTCCGGTTGTGATACGAATGAATTCAAGATCAGTGTCTCCCGCGCGAGCCGGTCCCTCTAAACTGTCAGTACGGGTGCACCCTTCACCTCTATCGTCCCGTCAGTGCTCGTTCCACTCCATCCATCTCCTTATCGCTCGGATTTCACTGAAAAGCAAACCAGCCCATCAAAGAGACATCGAAGCCAGCGGAGCAAACCCCCCGCTGCTGGCGGCGAACTCGGAACGGACGTCCCTGTTACTATAGACCGTCAAGGCAGGCTTAGCGCGGTAGCGGCCGAGTCTAAGAACTATAGTCAAGAAGTATGCGAAAGCGACTCACTTCAAAGACCCAGCCGCTAAAATACGTCGGTCCGAAAAACAAAAAAAGGGGTGCTCACGTTTGGCATCATCATCATCTTCTTCTTCTTGGTCGCGTTAATCCGTCAGAGGCCCTTCATCGCGCGTTCTTCGTTGGAGTGACGGCCTCTCTTGGTCGCAGATCACCGTCGGTCGGGTCGACCCCCCGCGGACACATTTCGCTCAAACACCGTAGCGAGATCGACCGCCGACCACAGACGAACGAAAACAGTTGAAGGAATAGGAAGAACGGCGTAGTCTGGGGGGTTGTTTCCAGAAGCGACGGATATGGCTGCTCGAAGATGGCCAGCGATCGGCGCGAGGGCGAACCACCGGACGGACGCAAACCTGCTAGACGAGAACCGGCCTCCGCACTGTACGGTCGCCCGGGATACCTGCTGGCGTACGCGGGGCGGCAGACCCGCAACGGCAATTACGGTCGTCGAAAGAAAGTCGTCCAGGCCGAGCGAGCGGGACCGGCTTTCGCTATTTCCCCTTCTTTGTGTGTTTGATCGCTTTTTCTCTTCTTCTTGCTGCCCTCAGCAGCTGATGGAAAAGCCGGATAGTGCGGAGGCCTTGAAGACGCTAACAGCCAGCCTCCAGCGTGTGCACGCGCCAACGGCGCGATGGGGGCCCTGTGCGGAGTTGGTTGCATGGTTGCATGAAGTTTGCATGCATCAAGTCCTCCGCCTGCATTCTTGTGCGTGCGTCCGTCGTCGTGATGTGCGCGGATGGTCATGCAACGCGCCTGTGGCTCCTATTGTTGTTCGTCGTGCGTGAGGGCGGAAGGAAGGGGGAAGAAAATGACCGTGGTTCTCTTTTCTTCTATTTTCTTTTCTGTTGGGTTTGCGAACGGGTCAAGTCAGCTGGCGGCGGCCGGTTGGGGGAGATGGCACCAGGCAACACTGTCGCCGACGCGTTCGTTGGACGAGACCGGCGCAGACTGGAATGCGTTAGAAAGCGATTGTCCTCGCTGTTCCTGAGACTCGATTTTTGGTTGTTTGTTTTTCTGCCTCGCTTCTTCTTTTGAAAACGTAGGTGGGACGCCTGGGTGAAAGTATCGCGCTTTCGAACGATTTATGAAGTGTGAAGCGCTAGCCCAAAGTACCTAAAGATAGTTCCTTCCTCTTATTCTTCTTCTTGCTTACTATCGGGTTTCTTTGTAGCATCTCTTGAGAACGTTATTCTATTTTTACACGCCTATATGTAACCGCATAAGGACAGTTTATATATTCATTTCGGAGGTGACGAAAAGTGAGAAAATAGCTTATAAGGGCCGCGGAATGAGGTCTCTGTTTTGTGTGTGTGGTCTTGTGAGCTTCGGATATCATAAGCATCAATCATCTGCTTCTAACACACAGGTAACTTTTTTTAAGTAGTATTTAAATTCTCGTC
The DNA here is from genome assembly GCF_016920785.2 of Ixodes scapularis. Lineage (NCBI taxonomy): Eukaryota > Metazoa > Arthropoda > Arachnida > Ixodida > Ixodidae > Ixodes > Ixodes scapularis. The sequence goes on from NW_024609880.1 coordinate 93,169,854, forward strand.
GTGCCATCCGAAGTGTTTCCGCAGCCTCCCCACACTGGCACCCATGGCCACTGCGTTTAGAAAGAAAGCTAAACGTGCCGCCTACCAATGAGCCCAAGGGCACTCACGGCATGAAAGTTTACCCGCTATTTTCTGCCGTTTTTGTATATTGAGTGTTAATTCGAATACTAGTTTCGAATAATATAGTATTCGATATTCACTTCTAAATGAACTGCAATATTCGTTTTCTTTTTTTCTCTTGAATTGTGGATCGCGGCATGTTAGCCACGTTGAGCACGATTCTTACCGAACACAGGCCAACTAACTGCAGAGAAGCAACACCCACGAAAGGGAGCTCCGCGCAGGTTGCTTCTCCTCAGTGCACCAATGCTCGATAAGAAGCGCACTCAACGAAATAACCCGCTGCGATCAACACTTGGAAAAAAAAGTATGAATATCGACATTGCGTACTTGGGAGAGAATCACATCTTCAAAGCGAGATGAGTCACGCCCGCGCCTGGTGTATTTAAGAAAAAACAAAAATTATGTGAATGTTGATATCTAAATTGCAGTAAAAGTATCAAAATCAAACTGTGGATGTTAACAAGAAAAAGTAAGATATAGTAAGCAGAGATACCCTGACAACCTACCTTCATCATTCGCGATTCTTTCTTTTTTTCACATTCGAGATTATAGCAGTGAAAGAAACTGTTACTTGAAATTTTAAAACAACCGTAAAAACATTTTGCAGTTCGCACTCAGCTAAATTAGCGTGATGTTGAATGCCGTCGTTTCCGATCATCTTTCTCCTTCTTTTTTTTCTCTTTAGCAGCCCGAGCTTTTGGACCACAGCTCCATGGGAACAATGAGACCATCACAATAATCATTGTAATAGTAATGTAAGTGTTTACTATCGGGTAAAGGTTAAGCTCATATTAACATCTGCTTGCCCGTCAGTTCATATCATTGTGGCTATATTATAAACAGTCAGGTGTGCTGTATATCGATGTTCCCGTGACTGGAAATGGGAAGATCGGTGGCCGAGTGGTCTAGCGCACACTAAAGTCACCGGATACTGGGAAAGTAACGCCAAGCTCCACGTGTGGTCGCCATCTTTGTACATGAAATCAGCAATTTCTCCTTAACCCCTCCGTTCTTGGTGAGCCTATCTAGATTCGCTGGTGACGGGTAGCTTTATTGAGTCGTTTTTTGTATACCGAGATTTTGCTAACCACACACCGGCGAAACAGGCGTACACGTTCGTACCACCACCAGATGCTGTGTCGGTGCTTGGAGGCACTGAAAAATAAGTTTAGTGTCTTGAAATGCGCAAGAAGAACAATATAATTGTAAGAGATCCATGGAGATGGGCCTGATTAATAAGTTGATCGCATACGAAGTGCCAACGACTCTTATATTGAAGAGGAACGCTTCCAGTACGATGATGCTCCATGGTGATCTTGGCGCGACTGGTCTAGAACGACCCCCTGAAAGCTTCGAAGATTTAAATAGACCAAGATTGCGATTTCCATGGCAACGTGTGCACAGTGTTCTTAACCTCTGCGCGTCTCTTACAAAATCCTGTCCACAGTGTTGCAAATTCATTTTTTTATTTAGGCCGATTAGCCAATCGCCTTGTGAGGTTTTCGTCGTCTGTCTGTTAGTATCCGTTTGTGTCCGGCTAGCAGGTAGGGAAGGCAATGGCGCTACTTTCCCAGGATCCAGTGACTTTAGCGCACACCAGCTCGGAGCACGTGCGTGGAGCGAAAGCTCGTGCTGTAGAACCCAAGGACCCTGGGCTCAATCCCCACCCCTGCCCATTTACATCTGGGTGAGCATCGTACCTGCGTGCTGTGGTGTATCACTACTGCGTGGTGCACGTTAAAGACCCCAGGCTAGCGGTTGTACCGCACTGGCTAAATTGCTCATCTACAGCTGAGACACCAGACGCCCACCGAAGCAGACTAACTTCCGGCTGTATAAACATACAAACAACAATTTTTTGGCTGGAAATCAGACGGCTCTAAAATAGTGTGTCGCGGTCTCGCGAGTTTGTTATTTTTACACTTCGCGTTTCTGCTGGCATGCTAGATGCGCTCACGTGCTCTTGTTTTCTTTTCATATCAAAGCCTCGCTCGCCTCGCTTCACCGTCAAAGCACGCACTTCGCAGGTTCTTCGCGTTATCCGGTCAATGGCGTACCTCTCGAACCACATATAACTCAAGTTGTCGTGCACAAAATATACATGTTGGCGTATCTTGAGGGTGTGGTACGACCGCTAGCCTTAGGTTTGTAACGTATGCATCACGCAATAGGGACTGCACGACTGCACACCCTGCAGGTTCGGCTCATGTACATAACCATCCACTTTTAGAGCCCTCCAGTTTTACAGGTATTGGTATGAGCTGTACGTGAGCACAGCACGAACGGACGCACAAACATCACTTAAAAGAATGCCCCCCCCCCCCCCCCCCCCCCAATCTAACGAGCACTCGCGCGCTTTGAGCATGTAAAGCCTCGGCTCGTATCCCATGCGTCCAAACATGCAGCATGCAGGAAAGCTTTTGTCGACTGTAGATGTTTTGTGTGGCGCCTTATTATGGTTCCTACCCGTGACGCAACGACAGGAATAATTAGTTGCAAGTGACAAGTTCGACGGTGTGTGAAAAACGCACAGCGGGAGCCTGGAGTCATCGCATCCACAAACCAACACCGTCGAAGTTAACCGTCTAATATTAATCTCATTTCCGTCGGTGGAAGCAGGATTATTAGAATTAATCCAACCAAACACATCACAGCGAGCGTTTGGTCTGTTTTGGAAGCCGACAAAAGTTATACACTCTTGGTCGCGCACTGTGACTAGTCATACGAGCAGTGATGTGGCCGCGGCAAGGTTAGTTTTTCCTCGATAAACAGCTTTTATCACAGTCGACATCAGATTCTTACGAGAGCAAAATAAATAAGTAAAAGTATGTATACATAACCTGAGATTGAAAGATCGAGCGGACCCGTTTCCCCAGATGAGCGGATGCCTGTGTGCACAGCTGGTGCTCGGAGTGTAGCCTTCACTGGGCGAAGACAGACCGCCGAATGAGTCCTCAGCTTGACCTCGCGTCTGCGTGCAATTGCATGCGCTTCCCAAAGGTGAGGCCTTCCTACGCGACCGTCTCCTTTGTTGCCTTCCCAAGGGCAGGCACACCGACGCCGATGTTTGGACGCGAGAAAAGGGGCGACTCTGCCTGCCTGCGAAAGAGACAAAAGACGCCCGGCGTGTATTTTTGGGCTCGCCCATGCAAATGAGAAGCGAAACGGAAAGCAATTAAGGGAGAGAAAACAGAACGCGGCGCTGGAATGCTTTATAGACACATACCGCAAAAGAACTTCGCAAACTTGCCAAGATATATGCTGGCAGTGTTTTGCGTGAACAAAATAATGTCTGTTCGCGCTACCGATTTTTTTTTTTTTCATGCACAAGATTGGTTAAAATTAGGTCATGGATAGAGCTGAGATTTCTGGGTCAATATTAGTGTTTAAATCGAAACAAACTCAGGACATAAAATTCCAAAACATCGTGACACTCTCCGGGACAATGTATACGCTTCTGTGAGTACGCGCTCGGGGTGTTTATTAGCATTGAAATTTCTATTCTTTTTATCATTCCAGAACACACGTTCTACTCTCGTGCGTTGAAGAAAACAGTCGGAAACATCTCGAGTGTTTGTTTGCTTAGGCTGTGCCTTTTTTCTGTAAAAAAAAAAAAAATTAAGTCGGAGAGTGGTGCTCCATTTACAAGTGGCAAAAACCCGAGGTCAGAAATATCTCGAGTGTTTGTTTGCTGAGGCTGTGCCTTTATTCTCTTAAAAAATTCTTTGAGTCGGAGAACGACCGCTCCACTTACACGGCAAAAAACTTGAGGGCTCGTTTGGCATCCAAGACATAAACGCAATTTGGGAGTTTTCGTAGAACATACCTACTCTATGTGAGGGTTTCTTTAAAGCTACTTACGAAGTTTGTCTTTCGCAGAGCCGTCCAACAACGACGTGGGCACAGGAGCGCGCACGGAAACGGCGGCGCGTCGCCGGAAACCACCGAAGACCAACTGGAGCGCGCGCAGCTCTTTCTGGAGCAGACGCGTCGGCAGCGACCATTCGGAGCTTGCGCGGCACTATTGGTCGGTGGCGTAGTATAACCTGCGCTTTCGAAGGCGGGGAAGGCAGCCGCACGCGGTTTGAACGCCGTTCGCGAGCCGTTGGCGAAAGAATGCCACGCTGGCTCCTTGCCGATGCAAGACATTATCGATAGGTGAAAGGCACATTGTATACGGGCGTTTCAGTTGAGTCCCCAGACACTTTACGGAGAATCTGGACAATATGTATTCTTTCGGGAGGTTAAACGCAATATCGGGACAACAAAGTTGTGGAAAACCGAATTGGAATCGCTCGATAGATGTCTACTGGTAGCTGACATTCTTATAGGAACACTTTCAAAATCAAGGACATGACCTGAAACCGTAGCTCGAGTTATGACAGAATACATACCGTGTGCGGCATCCAACAGTTTTTCGAGATCAAAATTCTCCAAGTCGTACATTTTTGCTTTGATTCGAATAGGGAAATATGTACTAACAAGCTTTTTATTGGATATTTTTTTTCTAAAAACGTTGAGGCTTATAGTCGGTGACAAGGTAGAGAATGCAGTGGATGCGAGCTTTCTTCCTTCGATAACGCTTCGTTTCCCGCGCAGCCGAAGCGCGCCGGAAGGCACCAAGTGCGTGCTGGAGGCGGAGTTTCTGAATTCTTAACCTGTCACCCAGTTATAATGTAACCAATAAAGACCACCCTCTCCTGAAACACGTTCAGGTAGGACGCAACTCTAAAAAACATTAATTTGGGCAACCATAAATCCCCGGACACCAAGCCTTTCCACGTTTTTTATACTCCGTTCCACCGTCTACACCGAGTAATAGCCCACCTGCGTGATCAAGATAGTCCAGCGACGCGTGCATGCCACTTCGGCAGGCGAGGGAAGCACGCGCCAAAAGGCACCGGAATCCAGCCACAAGCTCGTGCTAGCAGCCTCGACATCTTCGTGTACCACGTACGAAACAGACTATATACGTTCCCTTACTTTGCTCGTTTCATTATACTCGTCCGAACGCAAACGTGTATACACTTTCAAAGAGCCCGCCTCATATCGTGTCGTCCATTCTGTATACGACCGCGAGAGAGGATATATCCGTGCTTCGTGACAAGTATACCTTCGCACACAAAGCACGGATGCCACGGTAAATCGCAGGCGTATCTCAACGTAACATTCGCACCGGGCGACACTGTAAACGGTGACCCAACCTCGACGACTTTTGCGCATTGTTTCGGAAGGCGCCGAATTTTACCTCTTAGGATAGTGCGCTAAGCGAGCACTTTCGACCGGCAGAGTAAATCTGACGGCAGCCTTAAGCCGCAGTACCACTGCCCATATGTCATACAGCCTGGAGACTGTCTTTTGTATAACGTACAGCGGTGTGACCGCCAGCCTCAGATACTCAAAAAAAAACAGGGGGAAAGAAACGGCGATTACTCGTTCGTTTCAACACTGTCGCTCAGTCTTATACGTATACTCAAACACTGTGAATGAGCATTCTGTGCCCTCCCCGAGCGCTCGGCAATGTTATCGCGGTCATCTCAGAGGATGACCCCCTTTAGTGAGGAGGAGAACCTCGAGGGACTCCGCGGGCCTCCATTGTTCTCGCTCGCCGAAAGATAAGAAGCTCGACAAACCAAACACGATAACTGAACAGCACTTATCGCAAGGGGCAAAAAATGTCAAGTCACTGGTGGACACATGCGGGGCGCTCGAGCGACTGCGCATATCAGTTTGCGTTCCACAGGCCAGTGAGCAAAGACGGCAGTGCTCAGAAGCAACACCACCTAGAATAAGCGAAGCCATGTGTACAATAGAATTTAGACGTCATCGCAGTGAGATCGAACAAGGTAAACACGAGTGCTGTGTCCGCGTTCGGCTGGGAGTCGTGTCCAATCAACGCGTTGAAGGACGCTCGGCAGTAGTCTCGGGTCCAATAGAGCCTTTCCGAAATTCAGTCTGGCCACTTTGATCACTATTATCACCTGTGGAACGGCCGCCATACCAATGAAAAAGGCCGCACCAATGGCGGCCTTTTAGTGACTGATAAAGGAAGACGTTGAAGATGCTCCTAACTGGATCTTGCGAGGAATGTACATTCGGGGGGTCAGTACGACGCGACGTAAGAGTGGAACGCAAGAGCTACGGAAGCGTTTATTTCTAATAACTCAGATTCAGTCAATCTGTGGGCGGCACACAATCGGCTTTAAAGCACTTTGGTGTATAGAATTTTTCTCGAGGCACCTGAGTGGGTTGGAGCTTTGTTCTGAATGCAGGTTCTTGGTCACCATCGAACTGAAAGTGATCGAGAAAGAACTCACACTGAACAATTCCTCTCATGCCGTTGCCTTGCGAAAGTGACGGTGCCGATCCAAGTTCATTTCCGCCATTGATATGGCAAAACCTAAACTGCTTTACAAACCACCATATGGCACTGAATTTCGGAAAGGGTCTATTGCTGAGTTGGCGCCATCCGACTATGATGACGTTCCATAGAGGAAGAGGAGGATGTTCGCGAGCCTCGACCATTCTATATTCCTTGTCACATTAAGAACATGGGGAGTTTTGCGCTGTATCCATCCGCCGAGCGAAGTAGTTCCTTACATTATATGATTGTTGAAAAGGAAACGATGATTTTAACGTTTGAAACCTGTACATCTTGATGACATAACAAAGAGCTAAACTATAGGTGCACCTATATATATATCATAATTGAACACATAAAAAAAGGAAAGTAACGCAACGCATAAAACCAAAATCCTCTTTTTTTTTTTTTCTTTTTTTTTTTTTAGGGGAATACGAGTGGTGTTGGCAGGAGACGATTATTGGAATGGGCCGTAGGTAACGGAAAACACGCGCCGTAGCGCCGGGGATCGCTTAATCTCGGGCGTCACGTCCAGACGCGAAACAATTTCGTCGAAACCAACTTCCCACAGTCGAGACACGCGTCGCGGTTGGCCGGCGCCTGTTTACGTGGAGCTCCGACCCAGCGGGCAGTAGCCGGCGAGCCGGTGACCCCGCGCCCAAGCCGTAACCATCGCCCGGAAGAGACCACCGGCGGCCGATTAGGGCCAACGCGACCATTGTGACTGCGCGGTCCCGTCGCAGCCACCGCGTCGTATGCGTGGCAGGCGAGGCGCCACCACGCAAAGACCCCAACTTCCCAGGGATTTCACGCTCCTTTTGGCTAACCGGCGGACCGCGAGAGCTCGAGTGGTGGTGTGCCTGGTGTGTGTACGGAGCCGGCACCGGCACGGTGTATACAAAAGGAAGCGTATGGACGGCCACATGACCCTCCCGTCGAAAGTGAGCTCCTGCATCGAGGACGGAGTAGTCGTCGTCGTACTTACCATTTAGATTCCCGTCGTTCTCTCTCTCTCTCTCTCACTCTCTCAATTTCCCTTTCTCTTTTTCTCGCTCTTTCTTTCACTCGCCGCTTTTCTATATATTATGGGCAGCTCTGGCATTTTTTGACGATAGGCAACATATCTCTCATTAGAATGTGCCAGCTATGGCGAATATTAGAAAAATTAATTAGTGGATTTTAAGTAACTAATTCGCAAATTATCGTATGCCACGCGTAACCTGCCTGCCGCCCGCCACGGTCATAACGTTAAGCAGAAAATTTTATTTCTTCATTTTAGATTAATTTTTTATTAAGTCAAACCTTTCTATATATCTATCTCTCTTCCTGTGTGTGTGTGCGTGTGCGTGCGTGCGTGTGTGTATGTGTAACTAACTAGGGGTATCGTCGTTGTCTCTTTAGATTCTTTACATAGTAAATACTTGAAATATGTGCATAACTGGACCATACTGACGAACTGGGAATGCAGATGCGAAAACTGCCGGAAAAAAAAAATATAGGCGGAGTTGGGTTCTAACCCTGATAACCAAAGAGGTATATTTAATTTTAGGGGGTTTGCAATCGTAATTTCCTTTCAATTTAATCAACACTGCTCATTCAAGTGTATAGGCTTCCATCTATACATCTAAAGTTACCTTATATTCATCCACGATTAAATTAACTCTCCGTTTCTACCTCTCACATCCATGCGAACGTAAACGTGTACACTTTTAAAGAACCCACCTCATGGTGCTGTAGATTCCCCACACATATCCACAGCTTCATTCGCAATGATAAACCATTGAATGGCTCAATCAAGTACAATCTGAAGTTGAGCATAACGCTCCGTGCGGGAACTATAGGGGGCGCTTTGAAAAACGCGCGTAGCACCGCTGGCGGAGGAGCTGGCGTTCGACCGTGAGGAGCGTTCAGCAACCTGCGGCGCCTTTTCGCATGCGAAGCTGTGGCGGCGGAAGCGCACACGGACGGAACTTTTGCTTTTTGAGCCGATATGTTGAGTGTTACATTGCATGAGCCCTGGGGCAGACCTAAGGAGGGCATCTAGCTGTTTTCCGCTTCTTATATATTGAGTTTGAGTCGTTAATAGGGGTAATTTTTCTAGTTGCGGTAGAAAAAGGGGTTTGAGCAATTTTATGAAAAGCAAGATCGCTGCCACCATAATTGCTCTCAGTGGGAAATTAGTTTGGCTCGTTGCTGTAAACATAGGACTGCTGGGACAATGTGTTTGGTGGCGAGCGAGATGATGTTCACTATATAAATGTGTGTTCACAACTGTCTCCGTCTGAAATTTGTTTCTCTCGTCGCTTGAACAGTAGGACAGTTTGGACAATGATATTTGGAGGCGAGTGAGATGTTCACTAAGTTTGTGCACTGAGTGTGCCAAGTTTCACTAAGACTGCAGGTGTGAAAGTTTCGTATTTCGAACGAATAAAGCAATTAAGTTCTACGGGATATCCAATATTGGACCCAAAATGTTGCGTTATTACCGAGCTGTGCGAATAGCACATTTGTACATACAGGTTCTTGGACATGACCGTAACTTGGCACAACCCTTATTGTATGAAACATAGGTGGCATAGGGAAACCAGTTCGAAATTTGGCTTGGGCGGCGTAACTGAATGGGAACCGCTTATGACTGTGAAAGAGTTGTCAAGAGAATACCACTCGTCGTGGGAGATGGAGACTTTACAGGTAGGATGGACTAGTGGACTGTACTTACAATTGAAACAACACACGATTTGGCCGTCAAAGGCATTTGCGGTCAGCTGTTGTGTAATAACCTGGTTGTGCGAGGTGCCGATTTTTGGCACACAGGTACTTGGGCATGACCGTAACTTGACACACCACCTATTAGATCAAAAAGAGGTGGCACAGTGAAACCAAATGGAAATTTAGTTTGGACGGCGTAACTGAATGGGAACTGGTTTTAACCACCAAAGGCTGTCAAGAGAATATCACTCGTCGTGGGAGGTGCACACTTTACAGATGGGAAGGGACCAATGGACGGTACTTCCAGTTTGGTCAACTTTGTGATAGGCGGCTCCAAAGCTGAGGGGGAAAAAAAGTTGTCTACAGGACTCGGGGTGTCGGCGTTTTCACATCCAAAAGGAGGCTGTTCAAAAAAGGAATCGCACTACATAAACATCCAAACTCAAACGCCGATTGTCCAGTGATTCCAAGTTTCATTGTAGTTTTCCTTAGATTCATATTTGTCACTTTTCGGACCGTCCGAATCTTTCTTCATGAAGTACAGACTGCGTGCCACACTGGTCCAGAAATATCATCTACATGTGCGATGGGCACGAAACTTGTTTTGGAGGGCATTCCTCTAACGAAATTGGCACTGCATATTGCCGCGCGCAGGGCTGAGAAAGCAACGTTCGATCACGGACCTCTAGAAAGTTCTCGTTTATTCTTGTACCAGACGTAACTTCTATCATTTATCCCTGCTTTTGTTGTTCTAGAAAGTGCGTGTTCATTCTCGCCCCGAGTGCGCTACGCTCGAAGCTTCTCCGCCGAATCTTCCAGATTTTTTCACCTTAGATAAGAGGCCGCCCGCGACCTTGTCGAGGCAGTCTCGCCCCAGCGCTCGATCCTGCGGTTTCGCTGACTTCGACACCCGCGACGCTCTGTTATTATCTTTTGTACTCTTTTATTTTTGGCACAAGTTCGCCACATTAAACGTTTATGTCTTCCTGTTTATCTATTTTTCTTTTTTTTTGGTCGCCACCCGTGACATTTTTGGTGGAGGTGCGGGGTAATCGGCTGAAGGAGACCTGGGGCCCTAATCTGGACACTTGGCGAGAAAGACGGCGAGAAATCCGGCGGCTATGATTGGCCAGCGCCAAGGTCAAGTGCGGCGTCGACCAATCACGGCCGCCAGATTTCTTGCCGACCTTTGCGCCAAGTGTCCAGCTTAGAGCCCCTGCTGGTTTTGACGGCGTTTTCTTGCGTCGCTGGCACTCATGGCACGATCGTGTATAGAGATGGACGGTCTTCGGAAGCTTTGGCCAGTAGTACTTGTCACGAATCCGGGCAAGGGTCCTGCTGTAGCCGAGATGTCCGGCCGTTGGGTGGTCGTGGCACGCTTGAAAAATTTCTTCTCGGAGGCTGGCGGGGACAACCAGTAGCCAGGGGGTTTGGCTGTTTCCGAAATTCTTTCTGAAAAGCACGCCTCGCCGCAGGAGAACGCTCGGTAGGTCCCGAGAAAAGACCCGTGGGACAGAGCCTCCTCGACCTTCGAGGTGGTCGATCACGGAGCTAAGTTCCGCGTCGTCGCGTTGCATATGCAGTGCATCAGCGCTAACATATGTAGGCGTTACTGGTACGAAATCAAATGCAGAGCGCAACACGGCAGTGTAGACTATGTCAGGCATGCGACACAGTGGCAGACATGATCGAGAGACCAAATTTCTCGCGTCGTACGGCATGGCTCTATCTTTGTCGCTGTCTCACAAAACATCGGCGAGTTGATAATCTGTGAAACAATGTCCCCACGAGAAACGACGCATAAATATTGAAGCACTTAACGACGCATCAGTTCATGCTGTCAACCCAGCGCAACCGCACCGCTCCGACTTCAATGCGTACCAATGTACGCGGCGTCGCTTCGTTTCGCTGGGGCTCTCACTGCCTACCTTCGGTAACGGCCGCGCGGCGGCGCGCCGGTCGCGTTGCACGGAGTGCCAGCTAAAACATAAGCACGAACACAAAGGATTGAAAGGGTCAAACACAGCGCTGACTGAGGTGGACTAGAGGGGGGAGGTGAGACGATTGGGCTTGCGAAAGTGACTCAGTGATTCAGCATGCGGAGCTGGGGTGGGTTATAGCGGGGCGGAGAGCCATCGATAAATAGGGTGACTACATGTACGACTGTCTCTGGATGAAGACATCCATTGTTGCCCTGAATGTGCCAGCGCGTGACTCTCTGGCGAACTCGGTGCGTGACTTAGGCGGTAAAATGGCGTCTAAGGCACGTAGCCAGGATTTTGTTTCGGGGAAGAGGGGGGGGGGGGGGGGGGGGCGGCCCCATGGGCCTCCCCCCTGGCCCATGGGGCCGCAACGTTTACCCACGCGGAAAGCGCTGATATGCTGCATTCACCATGCTTTGTTATTTATATAACCGCTGCATTTCGTTTCTTCGGGAATCAGCATAACGGCAACAACAACTTCGGCCTTTTCTTTTTTTTTTTTTTTTTTAGAAAACAAAGGTTGTTATTTTCTGTTAAGAAAACTAGAAGTGTGGCATAAAGTGCCACAAGCGTCGAAACTATTCTGGGGAGGGGGTACGACGGCAGGAGTGTTGGGGAGTTCAGGGGGGGGGGGGGGGGGGGGGGGGGTTGGAGGGGGCTATATTTTTTTTCTTCTTCGTATTATTTATATGAAACTTCGAAATTTCAAGGGGTGGGGGGGGGGGGGGGGAGGAAGGGGAGTTGTTTGCCTTCCCCTTTCCTTTCGCCGCTTTATCCCCATGCCACTGCAAAGTGCTCGTGTGGTGCAAAAACCTGAGCGGTAAATTTCCATTAAATATTTTGTCCATATGTCCGGTTACCCGTTGTACTTCAAAATACAAATCAGCCAATCGGACCCATGGGCTGTTGACAACGGCTTTCGACGATGGCGTACGGATCTTAAGGGGCACCGCAATAGAACAAAGTGGCATTACATTTACGACATACACTTTCGAATGCCCCCGTTCCCGCGGGCACTAAAGGGCATGTGAATGAGAAGATTTCAGCTCGAATCGAATTTGAGTCGAATAGTGCCGAATCATTGCTAAAACGTTTAATGTCGAATCAAATATCAAATATCACATTTTTTTATTTCTAATTCATGGAAATCAAAGCAAATAGTGTGATGTTGCATGGTCGGGACGCCCTTGATTCTTTAAGGGTGTAAAAAGAGTATGGAAATGGGTACCGCTGCAAGGAAGGTTGTAGGTGACCTTACACCTGCTTCAAAGAGCTGTAAGGCAAGTGGTTCAACGACCGAAACCAGCTTGATTTTTCTAGTTAGCTAAAAAGTCTTATTTGTTTGTTTGTTGTTGTTGCTGTTGTTTTTCACATTGTGATTTTCTTACAACAAGGCATCATCTTTCTCATTATTTGTTTCCTTTCGCGTACGGATTTGCTTGCTACACGATGTTCTTTAACTGACGAACGAGGTGGGAGGTAAAGAGATCAATAATCCGATGTGCTAAAAACAGCAACGCATTTTACTTGCATTCAGCCTGATGTAAATCTTTCTTGCTTGATGATGCCTGGATTTAAATTTCATTTCATTTCATTTATTATCCCCTCAGGGCCCGAAGGCATTACAGAGGGGAGTGGGCGGTCGACAAATAAAAGTAACATAGTTGAACGAAGCAAAAAATACAAAAACACACACACACACACACACACACAGCAAAAAAAAAATGCGCTACGCATTATTTGTTAAAAATTTGGTAATAACATTTTCAAAATCAACAGTGTTAGTTATTGAGACTATATGTGCGGGAAGGCGATTCCAATCAATGGAGGTTTGGGGTAAAAAAGAAGCATTAAAAGTGGATGTGCTACAATGGGGAATCCCTACCTTTAGGTCATGGTTTACACACGTGATGATATGTACGATGGTTCTAAAAACAATGCTTGACGGAGAGCGGGGTTAGAGGAATAAATCTTGTGAAATAAACATAGACGAGATATTTTTCTTCGGAGAGAGAGATCAGGTAAGGAGAGGGACGACTTCATGGAAGTTACACTGGCTGTACGATGATAGTTCGAGGGTATGAAACGGGCAGAACGATTCTGAATAGATTCGACAGCTGATGCAAGGGTGATACTGGGGCTCCAGATAGAAGCTGCATATTCCAGTTTAGGACGAACAAGGGTTTTATAGAGAAGATTTAACGAAAGAGGAGCAAGCGAAAAGTTACGTTTGAGATAGCCCAAAAGCCTATTTGCGTTGTTAGTGGCATATTGGACGCGGATATTCCAGGAGAGGTCGTTGGTTATGTGAATGCCGAGATATTTATAGGAGGACACAGAAACTAGAGTAGAATTGTGGATAGAGTAGGAAGGACAAGTGTTGTTATGACGAGATACTCTCATAGATGTACATTTAGTGATGTTAAGCTCCATGAGCGATTCCTTGCACCATTTGCAGATGCTGTTAATATCAACCTGAAGGGCGGAAATGTCAGAGTCGTTAACTATCTCTTTATAAATTACACAATCGTCAGCGAATAAACTAATAGATTAAGAAACATGCACAGGAAGGTCATTGATATAAATAAGAAATAAGAGTGGTCCGAGTACGGAGCCCTGAGGGACACCGGAGTTAACAGGTGAGGGCGAAGAATTAGTGTCATTAGTTCGAACAAATTGGAAGCGATTCGTTAGGGATGATTTTATCCATGTGAGGACATTGGGATCTATATTAAGGTTACTAAGTTTATGAAGAAGTAGCTGGTGAGAAACCTTGTCAAACGCTTTTGAGAAATCCAGGAATATGCAGTCAGTCGTAGAACCCCGGTCTAGAGTGAGGTGAAGATGATGAGTTAATGTTAGCAGTTGGGTATCACAGGAATAAAACTTTCGAAAACCATGTTGAGCTGTGTTGAAAAAAGAGTTGGAGTCAAGAAAATTAACAAGATGTGAATATATTACGTGTTCAAGAATTTTGCAAGGGATGCTCGTTAGAGAGATCGGGCGGACATTAATAGGATTATGTTTATCGCCGCCTTTATGAATTGGAATCACCTTCCCAACCTTCCAGTCACTGGGTAATATTCCTTGTTCGAGAGACTGGGAAAAAAAGATAAGATAGAATAATGCTTGAATACGTTTTAGTGTTCTTTAGAAACTTAACAGTTACATTGTCGATGCCGGCTGCCGAAGAGGTTTTAAGATTTTCAATTGTGTTAGCAATCCCTTCAGATTCTATAATGACAGGATACATTGGCAAAAAGTTACAAACTGGAGCTGCGGTAAAGTTGAAGGTAACAGGGCACGAAAACGCTTTGACAAAAACATCATTTAAAACAAAAGAACACTGATCATTTGCTACATCTACTCCGTCAGCCATTCTAAGCGCAACATCGGAGCTTTCAGTGGGGTTAACAACTTTCCAAAATTGACGGGGGTTGTTTATTAGCATAGATGGTAACAGAATATTAAAAAATGAGCTTTTTGCCTCTACAACAGCATTTTTGTACAGGCCCGCTGCTAGATGGTACGCTGCCCAATGCTGTACGTCATCCTTCAGCTTGCCAGCACGAAACAAACGCCTCTTTTTATTTGAGAGCCTTTTCAGAGTCACGGTATACCATGGCGATTCAGGTGACGACGTTATGTTGCGAAAAGGTACATCTGCCTTCATCAGTGATGCCACCTTATCTTTGAATAAACTCCAGTTGTCTGCGATTGAGCGCTCGGCAAAACAGTGCACACACCGATCTAAAAAGAGACTCATTTCATTGTTAATCACATCAAAGTCCGCTCTAGCATAATCGTGTATTTGCTTTATTTGTTTTGATTTGCGGGAACTGGGAATGTTTAATATAAAATGCAACAAGGAATGATCACTAATGCCAAGCATGTAAGTCAATGAAGGAATAAGCTCGGGCGATGTTGTTGATATAAGGTCTAAAACAGAGGCAGTTGTAGTTGTAATACGCGTCGGTTACGTAACAATTTGTGAAAAGCTGAGGTCCAAGCACAAGTTCAAAAACTCACTACTCTCTGAAGAAAAGGGACTGAGGCTAGCACCCATATCTGACCATACTATGGCGGGGTAGTTAAAATCACCTAGCAGCATTATTGGCGTATTGGGAAAACGGACCATGACTCCCTTAATGGCGTCGTGTAGGCTTGTAACAAAAGTGGCACTTTTAGAAGGAGGACGATAACAAACGCCTAATATATATATATATATATATATATATATATATTTTTTTTTTTTTTTTTTTTTTTTTTTAACTGAAGACATATTTATAGAAGCTCCAGTTCAGAAACAATACTGATTTGAAATTATAATACGTTTTCCGCCACCGCGACCAGTACGCCACCGCCATTTTTTTCGTCTCTGTCATGACGGTAAAAATTGAAACGTTTATGACAGTTTAAGATTTCATCGTTACGTATTTTGCTTGACAACCAGGTCTCGGTGAGAACAACAACATCCGCGTTTGATGAGTCCACAATGAACGACAAGTCATCACAGTTACGCATAACGCTTCTAATGTTAGTAAAAATAACAGAAATATTTGCAAGGGCTGACTCACTAATGTCATCCGAACGCTATGACAGAGCAGGTGCTAGGTTAGAACTGCCGGTTTTTCTGAGCACTATGACGGGGTCATGAAGTCCGGAATGAGTCCCGTCTGGCTCCAAGTTCCGCTCAGGTGGGTTTAGTTCGCGAACGGAGTCTGTGCCAGGCGCGTAGATGTAACATTTGTTGTCAACGAGTAGTTCGTCGAAACGCAATTTGATGGGCATTCCATGCGACCTGGCGAACTTTCCATGCGACCTGGCAAAACAAATTCGCATAAAAAACATAACAAATAAACGAATGGTAAATAAAAACTATTTCTGGAATTATTTTTTCGAGGAAGGTTTGATTTAAATCATCGTAGTAAAAGTGATTTGATTTAAACCACAATTTAAATCGTGATTTCAATCGTGATATAAATGATCCTGATATCTATTTTTCCACCCTGGACGTGGACACACATCAAGGAGGACTTATAAGTACTAGGAAGAGGCACATTGCAATATTGGTGAAGCCTAGTCATTAAAAGTTTAAACGATATTGTGGCCGACGTGACCGTAGATCTCTCTGGCAGTTGGTGCGCGTGACCTGTCACGTGTGAAATGGATGATTGATTTTAGACGGATTCCTTGCAGGCTTGCGCACGCTCCGTCCGGTAGGTTTTATCAGATCAAAGGCTAGACGAAGGCTAGCTACGGTCACGTGATGTGGTCACGTTGGCCTGATAAGTGTGGAGGAAAAGGAGGAAAATGAGAAAGGGGCGAGCCGTCGGGGGAGCATGGCTTGTGGAGGCTACGCGGCCGACGTCATGAGGCTCCCACCCTTCTATCCTCCTCGACACACACACACAGCGTAGACAGAGTGCTAGATGGATACAGCTGAACTGCTTGAATTGTAACGACTTCGCGCACCTAGCCATTGAGTAGTATAGCAGACGTTTCACTAATACATTATGAACTAGCAGCGACACCTCACACAACACCGTGGGAAACGGCAGGTTAGCGGACAACTCGATGAGGCGTGTTCGATTAAAATTGTAATTGTGTTTTCAGTAATGAAATGCGATCTTATTGACGCAATAACAGGTCTGTAGCGCAAAGAACTGGCGGTAGATTGCACAACGTACTTGAATTCAAAATAGCGACATATGTGGTTTGCGCTTTTTCGTGAAGAGCACCCAAGGAGCGTGAGCGTGACTGCTTGGTTTAAAGAATACAAGAAACAAACACATTTTTTTAGCGAAATGATTAGTCGGCCAAGGCTTCATTACGACGCAGGATTGATTTATATCCAGCCAAGGTCTGCGAGGGAGAGGTGCCCATATGGAGAACGTGCTCGAATAAACCCAGATTTTGTCCTGCGACATTCCATGTGTCGAATGATTTGAAAATCGAATACTAGGAATTCTAAGGTCGAGAAGAATCGTTCGGCAAACCGCTATTCGATGAAAATTTGAAACTCAAATATTCGCACGACTACTTGCAAGGCGTTTAGAAGAAACTCTTCGCGTGCTTGTCCGCGCGCGCTGGTTCGCCTCTTTTTCAAAAGAGCGTTCTGAAGGTCTTTTAAGTGCCCGGAAATATATACCGGAAGTGCATTTATGTTATTGAAGTAGACAACCTTTCTGTGTATATTTCTTAGTCTAACTAATTCATGCATCATAGTAATGTATTGAATACCAAAAGTGAGTCAGGAGACATAGACCACAGTCGGCATAGACCTCGAACATTTCGTGCACGACTCGGTGAGACATGGGAGGCTGTCGTCCACCGAATGACGTTTCCGCTGCTTGCTGGGCCCTCAATACAAATTCAAAAAATGGTGTGTGTGTAGATTTTTTTTTTTTAGTTTAGTGTCATGGAGTTCATTATTCATTGTAATTTGATTAGGAAATTCCTGTGTGGAGTGCTTCGCACACGAAGTTCCGAATATGGAGGTGCGGATTCGCGCAGTGCAATCTTTCTGTAGTCAGCTGTGAAACGCGTTGAGTCGGTGCAGGAGTCATCTTCTGCGATGTATCTGACGCGAGTTCATATCACATAAGTGAATGACGTTTTAGCGAATAGGACCAAAGAGCTCGAGTTTCGCCGCTAACTGCAGCGCCATTCCAGCCCTTGGCGGGACACCTCAACGTTGTTTATTGCAGTAACAACCTCCGATATTGCTGTAGTCAGTCCTTAAAATTCTACCGCAGCCCTGGAAAGCGGTACGAGACTCAAACGGCGCCAAGCTTTGACCACGGCAGTGCTCCGACAAAAGTAAGCTTTTTGCTCGTTGGAGGATCAGTTTCGTTATATGTGCCGCAAAAACGAAATGGAATTGGTGTCAGAACAAGAGAGCATGAATACCGAACGCGGGAAAGTCAGTTGGCAGTTCCTGCATGACGGAATATTTGATTTAGGTGCGCGCGTCTGTCCCTCCCCTTGAGGTGTTTAACAGGGCCTCGATCGCGATGTTGGACCCCTTTGGCATGAATACTTAAACTATAATTACTGCCAGGATGATAACGGCAGGGAGGTGCTTCAGTTACCCCCCCCCCCCCCCCCCCCTCCAGCACTAGCTTCCAAAATTCGATAGGCCTTCTATCTTGCGAGCCTAGAGCGTGCACGTGCTGCCAAATCGCAGCGAAGTGCAACGAAGACGTGCTGGATGGCGGTCGGCCGTTCAGAAGAGGCGTCCTTCCGGTCTTAGGCCCCCAGAATGGGCAATTTCTCCCAGCAACTTGACGTCGCAACACCAGCAACACGGGCCGCCTGCGTCCACACGCAGCAACAAATTGTTGAACTTTGCCATCATTGTCGTTAAATTTTATTTTTCTTGCACTATTTAGACGCACAGCTACGCGCTATAAACGTGTTTTTATACATTTAAATGGCGTTGAGAATACTAACTAATCTTTCTGAAACTGTTGATCTCCAAAAACAATCAATTTCAAACCAGAACCAAATCTTTCGTTGTCATCATCACCGGCGCGGGGCATCACGTGAAAATATCGCGTCCCTGATTGACTGATGCCACTCCAAACTTCTTCGAGAGTCTCCGAGTTGCTCCATTGTTTCGAGCCGGACCCGATCTCAGCAATTCGTGTCGATCTGGAAAAAGGCATACCCAAGAATTACTCCGGTTGTTGTTTGCTTTGCAATCTTCTCGGTTGTATAAAAGCTGACTAGTACCTCGTCACATATTACAAATTGCTTACTTTGTACTTGTCTACAGAATAGGTTGTGTGTAATAAACTTCTAGGAGATTTCAAAACAGTCCCTTGTGTCTGTTTACCTTCCTTTCTTAAAAACAGCTAAACGATTTTTTTAAGTGTTTGCTCGATGTTTTAGACGGGTTTATCAAAGTTGAAACGCCTTAAATAAGTTTGAGATATCCAATATTATTTTATATCTAAATACAAACTCGGCGATTTTTTTTTCATTAGGATGTACAGTGTCAGTTATCAAAATATAATTTTATGAATATTTTAGTTTGGTTTCCCAGCTGTTTCTCTTTCCCAGGTATTTCCCATAGCACGGGCTTTCTTCTGAAGCAATATAATTATCGCAATAGTGCACTAACAAACAAAAAACTCAAATAAAAGTTTTACAAAACTATTAATTGCTTCTGAATTTGTAATTTTCTTGCTAGGTATGTATGGTACAAAGCACAAGCGATTTGTTTTTGTCCCTTGTAGTTTCTTCTATGCACGGTTGGGACACACGGGGCGGGGATTCAAGGTACAATGCTAGTATTCTAATATCCAAGTCATAGGAAACATTTATAACATTAAGAGAGCAAATGGCTTTACTAATGGCTGCAGAATACACAGCCAACAGTCGCCGAATGTTGGCTGGAATTATGGTTGGATAAGTGCCCACTTTTGGTGCCAATGACGGCCAATATCGACTGACGGTAGCTAGATAATGGCCCATCAATGGCACAAGATAACTGGGCCAACATTGGCTGAAGCCATGGTTGAGCAATGGCCCAACATTGGGAGGAACGATGATTGAGCAATGGCCCAACCATTGCAGCAATGAAGGGCCAACATTGCAGCAATGAAGGGCCAACATTGCAGCAATGAAGGGCCAACATTGGCTAGAACGATGGCTCAACATCGGCACCGATGACGGCCAACATTGAATCGGGTAGCGCTTCCAGTATTGTCCAATATTACCATTGGATTACCATTACCACAATTGGCTGGAACCATGGTTTAGTAATGGCCTAGCATTGGCGGTGTAGGGTGCAACGCACCCACAGATCCATTTTTCTCATCAAAATAAAAGAGATGGCACGAGGCACAGCACGCGCGCGCGCCTCGGAGAGCTCGTTCAAGGGAATGTTCTGAAGCCGCAATCACAGGCAGACACGTCGTTCCGTTGTCTCGTTCTATGTCCTCACTTTAATGGTAGGCCCTCGCGGCCCCCGCAGCTGGAACGATGGCTGAACAATGACCCAACATTGGCACCAATTACTAGGCCAACGTTGGATCGAGTAGATCTTCCAATATTGTCCGATATTGAGGCCGGTCTTTGACAATGTTTGGCCAATGTCAGACGAACATTGGTGTGTTGCCTGGGTAGATAAAAACCCGCCAGCAACCCCAAAATTGCTGAGAAAATTGCCCCGTCGGAAGCGGGCCAGCAGTGTTGCAGATATATGGAAAGGGGTTGCGGGAGTTGCGAGTACCCCTGTTTTCTCGCATGTGTGTTTCATTCATCACTGTCCCCCATTTTCGAGTTGTTTATCGTCATCATTTGCTACGACCTTATAATATACACATGTATCCCCATCCCTTCAAACACATACGGAATGCACATCGCAGCCACCTCAGCCAGCGCCCCCCCCCCCCCCTCCCACCCCCTCCAAAAAAAAAAAAAAAAAAGCCTGGCTATGCTATCACTCGTCAGGGACTATAATAGTTTTTATCATTTTGTCTCATTTTTCCACTGATTGCGCCAGAGGTCTTATATTCTGGATTAATTTTTCAGTGGGGGCGGTTCAGTTTGGACTCCGCCAACGACAGCGAGGATCTGTAGCGTTCACTTCGTGAACACCTGCAAAAACGACGCTGAGGCTCATCATGCAACAAGTTCCTCGGCGAGACGCCAGCCGAGGTGACCTGAACTTAGTGCAGACTACTTGCAGTGAACCTGCCAACAGTTTATTTGCATGTGGAAGGTCGTAGTTGATTTAACTTAATCATCCCTCCCTTGCTCCAGTATACAGGTGACCTTATCTACGTCTATTTTGCATTATCTGTACGTGCCCGGTTTTTAGTCAGTAAGAAGTATCGTTATTTTATACCCTCTGTCCTTCTGTCTTCGAGTTACATGTTTTGGTTTACTCTGTATCCCAATTTTCAGCATAGCTTGGCTAATGATACAGATACATCTAGGTGATGACTGTTTTTTACACGAACTGGGAGACATCTTTCGTGATATTTAGAATGTCCATAACAGATGATCTGCCGTGTAAGATCCCTGAAGTAGTCAGGGTTCTTGGCCCTACATATTCTTTGACAGGCCTTGCTCCTCGATCTGTGTACATCATCTCCAAGTGTCCTACCGAGCGTGCTTCGGGTCTGCGCCAATGTCACCTTGTTAAGACCACGGGAAGAATTGTTATAGTGTCATAAGACTGTGTATATTTACCCACTCATGGTTGCAATGAAACTGTCTATAAAATTGTATTTCACTGTCAACAAAACATTTCCAAAAGCGTTGCATTATGCTGCTGTACATTCCTGAAAACTCTTGTGTGTCTAAAAAAATATTGCGAAACGAACTTCATTCAGTGAAGCCACTGACAAGCATGAATAATTTTTCAAGACAATAAAAATGATTCTAACATTGGCAACATAATATGTGTCACTGGTGTTTTCTTGGTTACACTTCGTTTTCCGACTAAAATGTCCGACACAGGAAAGAATGAATGAAGCCCCCACCCAATGTTTGGAAATCTTGCATGCGGATTGGACATCTTCAACCTGAGTGAGAAACGAAGTATTTATAACTGTCCAACCAACTGAACATTGTCATGAAAATACGACTCAAAGTATGTACGGTCATCTGTATAGGAGACATTTATGCAGGATATTTAGACTAGGATAACCTCTTTTCGTTTTCAACTGTTTTGTTGCTCTTTCTGAGAGAATCTCACGGCACATTATCGTTTGAACTCGCAGACAAACCAGTCGCATTATCAGCAGGAGCAGGTCCCAGTAACTGCAATCTACTACCTCTGTGAAGTGGGACAAAAATATCTGGCGATAAATCCAGAGACTTTTTAGTGTTGTGTCGTTTACCCGCAGTCTCGGGGTTTTTTCAACCATGAATAAATCCAGGAGGTTTTTGTTCAGGTCGTGCTTTGGCATTTTGGTTTGTTTTCCTTACTGTTGAGGCAGGCTGGTGCAGGAGCAATACTACAATAGCGTTAAGAAAATTGTCGGCACAATGCTGGCACCGGTCCGCGACTTCAGCCCAGCAGAAACCTGCAGTATAGTCGCAACTGGACGCCGGGGGTCTTATCTCTCCTCGTAATCATCAGCCTGCGCCCGCACGATCCCCGACACGTTAATATTTCCTCGACATGGACGAACTCGAGCCCAAAACGTTATCGCACTCGTAGCCTCTGGCCAAGAACGTAGTTACCTCCGCCGGTGGTTCAGCGGCCGAAAAAGATCGTGGCCGTGTCCGGACGTCGTCCAACAGGACGCACGAGAACAGTGGTTCATTGTGATTCGTACTATTTATTTTAAGAGGGGAAGGCACGACGTCATTTCAGCGCAAAATATAAACAACCATCGCTCACCTGTAACGTGATCTCGTCGACGCTGTACAAGCGTAATGGCAAGGCGGACCCGGCTCGTTGGTGCGACAATCAACCGCTTCCTCGACGGAGAACGCGTGTTATTAGGGAGTTTTTCTACACCGTTTTCGCCGTCCCGTAACGTTCTCTGCACCCGCTACAATACTCGGAACTCTACAATCAAGGCCATTGGCGCGCAAGAGTACAGTATGGCTTCTTCGTTGCGGGGGCTTAGCGAAAGGGAAACGCGTTCTATGAAAACTTCCCATCGAAACTTCTCTGCCGTTTCTTGTCTCACCATGCGAAATCCTTCTCCCACGCTATCTATCTTCTCCTAAATCTCCACCGTACGCCCGAAACTCCGAACACATCCCATATGTACGATGGACACTCCGGTACGAACTGCGCATGCGTTAGCATACAAGACTCGCATATGCGCAGTTCCTAAAAGGGGGGGGGCTATCGTAGAGTCTCGGATGTGCAACGACGGTTCCCTAAAACTCTAGCTCTAATGCGATGCGACACACTTCACACGACAATGTTTTCTTTTTTGTTTTGTTTTTTTATTATTATTATTACTCCGGTGGCGTTATTGTCGCAACGAACTGAGTGCCACCCATCTGACGCCGTGCATAAAACACATCCCAAAATATTTTGTGTGCGTGTGTGTGTGTGTGTGTGTGTGTGTGCCTGTGTGTGTGTATGTGTGTGCGTATGTGTGTGTGTGTGCGCGCGCGTGCGTGCGTGTGCGCGCGTGCGTGCGTGTGTGCGCGTGCGTGCGTGTGTGCGCGTGCGTGCTTGTGTGCGCGTGCGTGCGTGCGTGAAGGTAGAGGGGCAAGGAGCATAACGCAAATAGTTCGGGCGGAGGAATTTATCCAGTCTCCCTTTTGTGTGTCCCAAACGTTCCTTTTACGTCTTTCCACTCACAATATGTACAAAAGTAGCTTTTGTCCGTTTTAATTTGTTTCTGTCTCCCGCACGTGGCCTGCGCAGCGCAGCGCCGAACTTCTGAACAGACATGGAAACCAATGTTCCGCACCAGCGGTTTCTCTGTGATCCCGCCGTAGTTTTATGCAGGAGTACCAGTATGGCCCATGGCATTACGTCATATTAAAAAGCAAATCA
The DNA here is from genome assembly GCF_016920785.2 of Ixodes scapularis. NCBI lineage: Eukaryota > Metazoa > Arthropoda > Arachnida > Ixodida > Ixodidae > Ixodes > Ixodes scapularis. The sequence continues at coordinate 93,193,516 of NW_024609880.1, forward strand.
TTTGTTAAAAAAAAAAATTAAAAAAAAAAAAAAAACATCGCCCAACGTGGGGCTCGAACCCACGACCCTGAGATTAAGAGTCTCATGCTCTACCGACTGAGCTAGCCGGGCGGGATGGACAGAGCGCTTGAAAAGTAATATATAAAACTTATCATGTACGTTTAGCTCGATTGGTGTGTTTTTGCATTGAATACGTCATTGTTCAGGCCTTTCTTTTGGGAACACATTTCAATAACAGCAACATCCTTCATTGTAGGGCGTTCTTTTGTGTTCTAAGGTTTCAGGAAAACGCACTTGGCCATGAACGTCTTGATTTGTGCAACAGCTGACAGATGGCGGAATATCAGTCCCCTCGGCGAAAGATTGCTTTATTCGTTTTGTTGTCCATTCCATATGGTTATTAGTAAGAATGAGAAATGTCACGCATCACACAGCGACAACTAGTATCAACAACAGCGCGCTATTTTGTTTTTGTTTTTTACCTCGAAAGATCGTCTGCTTCAAGCGAGAGAACCGCTGCTGCCATCCTTTGGCTGTTGTGACAAATGACGTGTGTATTTAGCAGACGAACGAACCCGAAACAAATAAGCAAACCGTATAGGGTATTTTCACTAACGTAATTTCGTCCACCATTTTGTTGTTGTGAGCCATCTGGTGTGTGTCAAACTCGAGCATTCCTAGGATTTACATGACCCACATAAGGTTATGTCTTACCACGCTGACATCATCGCAACCGGTTGTGATGTAATCCTTCAAAGTAGTAAATTTGTTTAAAAAAAAAAACTAACAACAAAATGGCGGATTGACGTCATGTGCAAACAACCTATAAGGGGAAAAGCATTTTTTTAATGTTTTGACTATTTCAAGTATTTTTCTTCGAACTACTGATACACAAGATGAACCACCTACATTTAGCAAACAAAAATCAAGCGTACTATGGTCTAATCTGGACATCCCGTTCAAATATATGCAATTCAATAAATCGAGGTGGGTTCAATATGACACCGCTGCCAGTACAGGGGGGGGGGGGGGGGGGGGGGGGGGCAGGATTAGTGAGTGTGAATACCGCAGGGAAGTATGCAGGTAACGAAGATACACCGGAGACATTTTCTTTTCTTTTTTTTTTTTTCTCTCAAACTAGCAGAGGTTCAATCGCGCTTTCGGTTCCGCTTCACGCTTTGATCAATACGTTGATTGGTACAACGATTTTTGTTTTATTTGTTTATTTATTTTGCACCACGCAATGATTATGGACTTAGGCGCATCGCTCCTGAAGATGCGGGAGAGGGCGAGCCGAAGGCTTGTGGCGCGAATCGGGCTCAAGGATACGCCTCGTCGGCACATTTGACGCCATCGCTGACTCGTCTCGCGCAGTTCATGACAACCGAAGAAAATTAGAGAAACCCCGCCAGGATTTATTCCACAATCTGAGGTTCTTTTGGGGGGGTGTGGGGGGGGGACCTTCTTCAGAAGTATTGTTGTGGACGGAGAAGACTAGAATGCACGACCAACAAACCCGCATTCGGCTCGTTTATTTAAAAACAGAGTTTTCTCCCAAATATTTATACATCAACTGCTGGGAAAATAGGAAAATGTGGCCCTTTCTTCCACCTTTTCTTCAGCAACCGCCATTTCCCCTTGAAAATTAAAAAAAAAAAAAAAGCACTCGTAACTTTTTAATAAAATAATGAGAAGTTCTAAAACTTTGGCATCTTGTTTGGACCGCTAGGGCTACTTTGGGGCTTGATTTGGGCGCAGAATGGGCGTGGCACAATGCCGAAATCATTTTTGCGACGAAGGAAAAAATTTACATTTTTGGGGAGAACATTTTGTATTGAATGGTGTCTGACAGACAACAAACTAAGTTCAGGGGTGCGAGCGTACTAATGGACATTATATGACTTTGTTGTGTTCGAAAGTGTGGTAATGGTGACCCCCCCCCCCCCCCCCCCCCCCAGTTCGCGTCTATTTAAAAACATTCAAAAACATATCATTCTTAATTAAGATACATGTGGGTCACTTTAGGTTAGCTATAGACCAACACGCGGCCCTGATGTCACGCAGCTGCGGATGCGCTGTCGACGGCAGTGCACATGCGCAGACGATTCACTTCACGCGAATTCGGTTTCTGCGCACGCGTAGTGCCCACACCTAGTGCGTGCAAACGCGGGCTTGTTCGGAAACAGCGTGTCGGTCTATAGACTTTTTCTGTGTACTCTCATCCCCAGCCACCTAGGAGGCATATCCGGTACGGGCGACGAAAATATAATCCAACGTTTCAACCTGCAAATAGCAAAAAAATAAAGGGGAGGCAAAACGAGAAGGTGTGACGGTTACGCTCATATCCTATATATATACGCACCTTTTTTTTAACGCACTAATTCGCTAATATTCCTGGACATTTTTTTTTTTATGTAGTTTATCATTGAATTCCGTGTGAGGCTACTTAGCGGTGCTTACTCTTTTCTAGTTCTCGACAGTACATGGTAATGTACGTAAATAAACTGTTAACTAAAGTGTTTTTTTTTTTTCAACC